>NC_142468.1:107986314-108138662 GCF_049115385.1 Moschus berezovskii | reverse complement strand
CTGGAAAGTACAGAAAGAAGAGTCAGAGCTGAAGCTCAGTAGAGAAGGGACTCGAGAATGGTTGTAAAGGAAAAGGGCTGTTTTTTTTTTTCAGGAAAATGAGACAGATTCTTCAGAATAGCAGCAAATTTTTTGAAAAAAACAATGTCACACAAGCCAAGAGAAGAGATCTTTTTAGGAAGGAAGAAATGATTAATATCAGATCAAGTGAGATAAAGATTAAGTTGGAAGAACTGGAGTTCATAATGAAGGTGTTTTGACTGACCCTTAGGCAGCTGTATTGGTGGGGTGATGGGTGATGAGGATGAAAGCCCCACGGAGGTGTTGGGGCTGAAAGAAAAGTGAGAAAGTGAAGACTACTTAGGGCAGACACAGAGCTGGCGGGGACTCTGTGTTGAAGTGAAGTGAAGGCATTCAGTCATGTCTGACTCTTTGCGACCCCATGGACTGTGGCCTACAAGGCTCCTCTGTCCATGGAATTTTCCAGGCAACTGGAATGGGTTGCCATTTCCTCCTCCAGGGGATCTTCCTGACCCAGGGATTGAACCCGGGTGTCCCCTAGTGCAGGCAGACACTTTACCATCTGAGCCACCAGGGAAGTCCTTGTTTGTGTTGCTCTGATTTTAATGAACGGCGGGGATTTGAACTTGCTTGCATTGTCTGCTGAGAGGGAGAAAGCACAGGAACTGGGCTGTCGGTGGAGGGGGACTGGATTTCGGCGGAACATCGCTGTAAATAGTTGGAACAGAAGAGAGTGGGAATAAGGAGAAAAGGGTGAGATGTAGGTGAGCTTGTGGCTGAAGTATAAAATAGAGGTGTTTCTGATACTGAGGGCAAGTGGACTGACAGGAACAAAATTGGCCCTGCAAGGAAAAGACTCCTGTCTGGAGCAGAAGCTGTAGGGGTCGGGGGATGGTGGCAGAGACGCTGAGGGTTCAGCTGGCACCGAAGGCACACGCCTGTGGCGGGCCCAGCCTGCCCGTCCCTGATGGAAAGTTACCGGGGCAGGTCCACCAGAACACGAGGGAGAAGGCTGCTGAGGACACCGATGGCACAGTGGTTGCAGTGCTGGGAAGGAATGGCGTGAACCAGCCTCGTTCGGAAAGTGAGCAGAGAGGGCGATGGAAAGGCCTGGAAAGAGGGGGTAGCCTGCCTGAGGCCAGAGGACCAAGTGCTCTGGGAGTGCTGGGGGAGGACCAGGAAAAACAGGAGCCTGGAAGCACCGTGTCAGCATCATGCATCGCTTTACCGCTCACCTCCGAAGGCACTCATTCCTCTGATGCTGCTGTGCCCAGAAGGGCGTGGGGAAAGCCCGTCCTGGAATCGTGCTGAGAATCTGTAGCACAGCTTCTGTCTACGCGGTGTCGTGGTGCGTATGTCTCCTTTTGGGGGTGGACTTGGCTTGTTCCCAAGTCATTCAGAGCCCTGTGTGGTGAAGAAAGGAGACAAACGGGGTGATATCATTTTCAGTAGAAATGGAAACGTACACTTAAATAACAGTACTGTTTTTCTTACGTGACTTACACTGGCCCTTGATAGCACTTTATCAGGAGCAGTGATAGCGTCTCTAGAGTGTATAGAGCCTCTCAAAGTAGCTAGTTGGAGGAAGACATCCTTTTGGACATAAGCATCTTAAGAGATTTGGGGTTCACATTCCTGAAGAGTTACAGAGTATCCTGTAAATACTCACTGATAAACAGTTCAGAAGTCTTCTACCATTATATGTATACAATCTTTTCCATATCTTTATTATTGAAATCTTTTATGCCAGTGTGGTATTGAAAGTGGTGAACTGCACAAGAATATTTCTGTGGCCAACTTAATGGCTTTATTTATGATCTGTTTCTTTCTTGGAAACTGGAAAGTCTAATTTTTACTGTCTCTTAGCATTTATTTATCAAACCCTCTGAGTTCCCTAGGTAGAAAGCTAATGACAAAGGCATACAGAAAACCATATGTTGCCATAACTTAATTTGTTGAAAATTTGCTAAGAGATACTGCTTATTCTCCAACTTTTTTGAAGTACCAGAAAGAAGTGATCATTTGGTCCTCAAATTCCTGTCCTTGCAAGTAACACTGATGTGTTTGAATAACAGTATGGGCAGTAGCTGTGACCTGCAGGACAATTAACTTAGAATGGGAATTTGTTACCATCTAAGTGCTGTGGGGAGGAGGAGAACTTGGCAACCCATTCCAGTATTCTTGCCTGGAGAATTCCATGGACAGAGGAGACTGATGGGCTACAGTCAATAGGATTGCAGAGTCGGACACGACTGAAGCAACTTAGCATGCAAGTGGTGGGGAGATGACTATTTTGACTCCAGAGGAACAGAGATCATAGAATCCAATCATCATGAAGATCTGCTCAGCCAACTTCCTTTGCAACTCACTTACCTGAGAACGCACTGTTCTCACTTGGGTTGCTTTCATCTCATGCTTTCTACAGATATTGGCTACCTACCAAAAGGCAAAGAATATGTCATCTTTCTCAGTGGGAGAGCACTGTTGGCATTCTGGGCAGACAGGTCTGTTTTGTGCGTGGGACTCTCAGAACTACAGTGAGCTTGGCACCGCTGGCCTCCTGGCTCTAAATGCCAGCAGCCTTCACAAGTCACGGTGGCAGTCAGAAATGTCACCACACATTTCCAGATGCCTCTGGTTGTTTATGATCTAGAGCCTGGGGGACTTGTTTACTGAACAGCCAGGGAAGACAGGAAGCATTCCTTTCTGTTCCTCTTATCGTCTATCTGTCTTCTTTTTCTGTCTTTTCTTTGTTTCGTTCATTGTGGAGTGAGGGATGACAGAAGTAGGGAAAAGGAACCTTTATTATAGAAAGAAAGATTGCAAACAAATTAATAATCCAAGGGAAGGCTTTGGGAGAGCAGAAAGAATGAAGTAAAATATAGAGCAGTAGCAAGGAAGCTGGGAGAAACGTTTTTGCCACATTTGTCTGTGGTCCCTTGTGATTTTCTTTCAGAAGCCAAAAATAAGATTATCTGTAAGAACACTCCTGTATTGTTGCATTAGAGGGTATAACTGATTGCCCAGGCACTGTAAATAGATTTCACTGAGAATATGGCTAGAAGTGTGCAAGGTTCAGATCTAGATCCTCAAGGAGAAGAACAGCTTGTTATAAGGCAAGTCTTTCTGACTTCATCTAAGAGGGGGTGGGCATTACTGAGAGGCCCCAGTCCCTTATTTTTAAATGATATCATTGACATGATTATACAGGAGCACAGACTCCAAAATAGCTTCAGCTCCTGTATAGTGAGTTTGTAATCTTAATTTTTACAAAATAAAGTTCTTCTGTGCCAATGCCATTTTCTTAAAATAGTGTACCTGGCTACTAGCATGTACAAGTTAAGACGTAGTGCTCGCCATGATTGCTTAAAGTCACCTGTGATGTATTTTAAAAAGCTGCACTAACCCTTGTGGACCATTCATGCCATACTGAAGCTGATTTTCTACTTTATTTTTTCAGTTGTTCATGGTGGACAATGGAGCAGATGACTGGAGAATAGCCATGACTTATGAGCGTATTTTCTTCATCTGCTTGGAAATACTGGTGTGTGCTATTCATCCCATACCTGGGAATTATACGTTCACATGGACGGCCCGGCTTGCCTTCTCCTATGCCCCATCCACCACCACCGCTGACGTGGATATTATTTTATCCATACCAATGTTCTTAAGACTCTATCTGATTGCCAGAGTCATGCTTTTACATAGCAAACTTTTCACTGATGCCTCCTCTAGAAGCATTGGAGCACTTAATAAGATAAACTTCAATACACGTTTTGTTATGAAGACTTTAATGACTATATGCCCAGGAACTGTACTCTTGGTTTTTAGTATCTCATTATGGATAATTGCCGCATGGACTGTCCGAGCTTGTGAAAGGTAAGTTTGTTTCTTTTCCTGAGAACATAATTTGCCTTATAGTGTCCTTAAAAGTGGGAGAAAGAACACATTTTAGACCAGAAACATGTAGAGACTTATGCTTGAAAATGTGGGGTTCTATTATGAGCTTCTTTTAAATGAATGAGAAAGAACTTTTCTTGAGATACTTTGCATACAGCAATGTCTTGATGATTATGTATTTTTCTTTCTAATCTGACCAGTTTTCAGTACAGGGCTGCCTTTTGCTGCCTTTATAATCAAAACTTGGAGACCTTCACGTTGTGTAGGAGACTTCTATCGGAAATGCTTGTCAAACGGTAATACTGACTCGTTTTGTTGCCTCTTTGGTTTAAGTGTCGATTGTTGTTGAGACAAGTGGGGATGCCCCAACGTGCTTTGCTGATTGTAGCACCTCCTTTTAATAGTGTTCATGTGATTACAGATAAGGGGCTTATAGGTGTATATTTGGTTTTCTTGAACTCTCAACAGTTAGTTAGAAGCGTCCATGTGTCTTTGATGCGTTGTCTGAAGAGCTCTGGTAGTGCAGAGCTAGATGCAGTCTCAGAACTGCTCAGCGAGTCTGGGTTCATCAGTTAGAGCATCTGCAATGTTAACCTTGCCATTTAACAAACAAGCAAAAATAGACTTGTTACGTAAATGGGAGGAACTGGAGAGGGAACCTATTATGACCTTGGTGAAGAAAATTCCAGTTGAAATTAGCAATAGACATATAGCAAGGACTTAGAAGTTTATAGAACTATTAAATATTGGGATGTTGGTGTTCGTAGTAACTAGGTATTTTTAAATTTAGCTTTTGAGAGAAGCCGGAAAGGTTGGGGGCGGGAGGAGAAGGGGACGACAGAGAATGAGATGGCTGGATGGCATCACCAACTCTGTGGACATGAGTTTGAGTGAACTCTGGGAGTTGGTGATGGACAGGGAGGCCTGGCGTGCTGTGATTCATGGGGTCGCAGAGAGTTGGACACGACTGAGCGACTGAACTGAACTGAAAATGTACACACATACATACAAATAGTTTAACAAAGAAAAATATCTTATGAAAATTGTTACAAAAGTAACGAGCCCAGAACACACCTCCCCCGTTTCTTCTTTCCAGAAGCAATCACTTTAAATTCATTTAGCCATTTCTTTGGTAACTACTTTCCGAATTTCCAAGTGATATTGCTTATACTGCTACCTCTAGATTTTTCATCTAGATTTTTCGGGAAGTTGGGGTTTTAGTTTTCTTTCTCTTTCCTGTCCACCTTGCTTTCCTGACTACCCCCACAAAAAGTAATTTTTCTTCCCAGTAAGTCACATAAACACCAATCATCTATATTCCATAGTCACGTTCTTATTCTTATTACTGAGTGAACTGCACTTGTAGTTGAACTATATGGTATATTATAATCATTTTGCCTTTTCTGCACATCCTTTTACTTTCTTTGGAATTAACAATCAGCTCTTTTTATTTGATTAGTTTTCTTAGTTTTTTATTTAATTAGTTTTCTTAGTTTTTGCTAATTTTCTATATACTTGCCACTAAGTCATATCTAAATTCTTCTACATTATGTAAGTATAGTTTTACTAGATTTATATATATATTGGGGAAAATCTATCAATTTTGCTTCCAACTTGAACGTCTGGGGACTTTCTAAACTGCTTGTCAGTCAAAGTGGAGGTTTCCTTTGCTTTATTTGTATGTTGCATATCTTTTTCCTTGAACCTCATTTTTCCCTCTTTCTTCACTTATTCCCTCATTTTAACAAAATTCATCTTCCAGTAGCTTCTGAGGGAAGGTGGTGGGTGAGAGATGTTTTTTCAGACCTTGCAGGTATGGCGACTTCTTTCTTCTCTCTTGCTGGGTGGAAAGCTCTAGTTTGAAGAGCGTTTCTCTTGGAACATTGGTGACTTCCTTTACCTCTAACGTCCAGGGTGCAGCAGTCTGATGCTGTTCTCACTTTTTATCTTTTTTTATGGAAACTGAGGATCAGTGATCTAAAATTGCAGCAGGGTGTGCATGCTCAGTCACTCAGTCATGCCAACTCTTTGTGACCCTATGTACCGTAGCCCGCCAGGCTCCTCTGTCCATGGGATTCTCCAGGCAGGAATATTGGAGTGGACTGCCATTTCCTTCTCCAGTGCAAGGGTATATCATGGTGTAATTATTCTATTTTAATGCAGTAAGCCTATCCAATCTTGTAATTAATCTCCTTCAGTTCTTGGAAATTTTCTTGAATTATTTAATGATTTTTGTTCCTGTTTTTTGCTGTGTAGGTGTTGGTCCTTCTCTATTAGTTCTATAATTTTCTTATTTCCCTCTGTGTTTTCCACCTGTTTTTGCTTCATATATAGCAGATAATCTCAATTTTTCTTTCAAGGTCTTTCTTTTGGAATTTTATTTCTTCTTTACTGTATATTAATTTCCATTGTCTCATATTTGATCCTCAAATGCCCATTTTTTAAACTAGCATCATGCTATTTTATTCATAAATGTACTGATTTATTTCTTTAGAGATATTAATGATAATCTTTAATATTTTTTCTCTTTGTGTGTTTTCTGTTTCCCCAGAGATGTACTTTTCTGAGTTTTTGTTTGTTTTTGTTTTGGCTTCAGTCTCTTTTAGAAGCTTTCCTTCAGCATTTAGGTAACTTTAGCAGTCCACATATAATTTAGTTTGAGGCACTAAAGACCTGATTAGAAGCTTTCTGTACAGATCTAGAACTTGTCAACTGTGGACTTCACTACATGGTGATTAGGGTGGGAGTGTAGAACATCGATTTCAGTATCTTTACGTAGTTTTATTTTTCTCTGAATAATCTGACTGACTCATGGGAAATCTGTTTTGAAAGTGAAAAGTGAAAGTGTTAATCGCTCAATCCTGTCTGACTCTCTGCAACCACATGGACTGTAACCCACCAGCTCCTCTGTCCGTGGAATTCTCCAGGCAAGAATACTGGAGTGGGTTGCCATTCCCTTTTCCAAGGACTCTTCAAAACTCAGGGATCAAATGCAAGTCTCCTACAATGCAGGCGGATTCCTTACCATCTGAGCCACCAGGGTACTGTCCTGCAATGAAGGTAGATGCCTGGGTGACAGTACTTGGAAATTGAAAGATGTTATAAAAAGAAGAGGTTTCATTTAGTATATGAATATTTATTTATTTTCCTAGCTGCAGTGGAATTAGGCTGTCTCTCTCCAGCGTGTAATACCCTGTAGTCATCTGACAGACCTTGTGTTTTACCTCTCCAGACAAGAAACTTCCAGATTTCTGCCAGGTTGGTGAAAGGCATTACCAGCAACACAGAGTAGAAGCAGGAATCTAGGTGTCTAAGTGCTTTTGTGCAATATTTGAACTGTCCTTTCACTGAAAGTTCCATCATGTCTCCTCTCACTGAGGTCCTGGTGCCGAGAATTCCTGAGTCTTTGGTGTGTGTATGGAGGGAGGGGCAAGAATGCTGGTTCTCAGTGCAGATAAGGCTGCTTTCTGACCAATTCTGGTCTAGAATTCTCGTTTCTCAAGTCAGGTAAGCCACTTGCCATTTGTCAGTTGGCTTTCTAGCTATGTTATTACTGTCTTGTCACTCTTAACCCATGAAGGAGTTGTGCTTTTCTTGTTTGCTTTCTAGTCATTTTAAGAGGGTTTTGGGAGGGAGCTGAGGCCTGTGTGTCTGTTGAGTCCACCTGCTTTTATGAGAAATTCCCTAGTGACTAGGTTTTATTGCTACATATCTGAATCTTTTTTAAAACTTCTCTACACAAATACGATATTTGAGGCATTAAAGATTTTCCTTTTTTTTTCTTTTTTATTGGAGGCTAATTATTTTACAATATTATATTGGTTGGTTTTGCCATACATTGACATGAATCCGCCCCGGGTGTACATGAGTTCCCGCTCCTGAACCCCCCTCCCACCTCCCTCCTCCCCTTATCCTCCCTCTGGGTCATCCCCGTGGTAGACTCCTTATGGTGTGCTTTGTCTCCTAGCAGTCATGGTACTTAGAGGCTTATAATATTTTCTGAAGCAGCTGTACCTGTAACATTTAAAGAATAAATATGGAAAACTGTATATTGATATATCTGTGTAGTCTATGAGGATGACTCTTCCTTTAAAGTTGTGCATAGTGTTAAAGCATTAGTTGCTCAGTCATGTCTGACTCTGCGAACCCATGTGCTGTAGCCCGCCAAGCTCCTCTGTCCATGGAACTCTCCAGGCAAGAATATTGGAGTGAGTAGCCATTCCCTTCCCCAGGGGACCTTCTCAACCTGGGGATGAACCCAGGCCTCCCTCTTCGCAGGCAGATTCTTTACTGTCTGAGCCACCAGGGAAGCCCCAAAATGGTGCATAACAGTATAACAGTGGAGGTGAAAGCTTAATCGAACAATATGTACATCTAGTGCATCTGGTCCCTAGTGCATCTGCTTCCCAAGGGCCAATTGCATAACATAGCCTCAGGATATGGCGCATGTCATTCATTTTCTTTTCAGAATGGTTCATCTTAACTTTTTGATCCATTGTCCCCAAATACAGAAAGCCCGAGGCAAGCTGTGTCAAATCTTTTCACGTCCCTAAGTATGTGTGCTTTTTTAACACGCTGAGGTTATTAGATGACAGACCTTCCCTGTTTTCATATAAAGAGGCACAAGAAAGCGAAAATTGTGTTTCATATCAGGAATGAGTTACCTAACTGGACCAAATCCGTGGGTTGGGGAAGGGAGCAAGACCGGACGCGTGACCGGGACACTGGGGCTTAGCGTCAGTTATGAAATTCAGAGGCTGAACAACCTTGGGCCAACCAATGTGCTTCTTTCTGCCTTGCATTCCTCACTGCAAACTACATGGATTTATAAACTTTTCTCTTCCAAAGATAACATTAATTTATAATTGTACAAGTGTAGAGAAGAAAATCATTAACCAGCGTTGTGATAGTAGGAGATTTTCCCCATTCTGTTTTTCATTAAACTTCCCATTTTGTTGCATAGATCTCTAGACTATAACTTGTAAGATACAAAGGTATTTTAAAAATTTGCTTTGTTTTCGCAAGTTAATTTTGAATGTGTTGTAGCCTGCATATTTCTCTTCCTTAGCTGCTTGCTTTCTGGCCTGTCTTCCATTCTTTTGCGAAATTTGCAATACTGAAATATAATACACAACTCTCCTGTTATTTGGTTTGGAATTTGGATTTGTATGAGCTCTACCAGGCCCATCTTGGAGCCCTCCAAGCATTCTTTCCATGTAAAAGGGTATTCACACCCGACAGAACTTCTCTTCTTAATTAGAATAACTAAAAATATTTTTTTAAAGGAGAGAGCTTTTGAGAGAGAGAGAGACAGGCAGATGGCTTTCTGAAGCAGTTTGTTTTGCAAACCTATCTGTCCCTTTCTACCAAGTACAGCACACATAGCCGTTTCTGGAAAATGTTCTCCACTAATGAGGAGGCACCCTATAGGAGGCGTCTATTCCTGATGTGACTCTCCATGTGCCTCTGATTTGCCTATATTTAAGAACTTTCTCCTTTTCCCTTTCTCTCTCCTTCCCTCCCTCGTCTCCTCCCTCCTGCCGCTCCCTTTCTCTTTCTCTTTCTTTCTTTCTTTGATAAGAGGAAGCAGAGTGGCAAATATCTGGTGTTATTTCTGTGGCCTCCATTTGTCGGGAGGAGGCTGCCCAAGACCAGATCACAGCATCCCTCTCTCTGCTTCTAGTCTAGCCTTGTGTTGTGGGTATCAGACCTGCAAAGAACACTCCTTTTTGAAGCACCCTGGGAAGTGTGGCCTCAGGCTGTTTCAGAGAAATTTCAGGAGCATTTGTATTAAAAGAAGTCTGTCTTCCAGAGTTCATGGTCCTGAAAATTGGGATTATCCCATCCTGACTTACACTTTTTCAGACTTCACTGGCTCTATGAAGATGGCATAGGTTAGTGTTCATCCCAAAGTGTGTTTCACTGAACACTGTTTCAAAGGAAGGTGAGGAGCTGTTTTGAAAGCGGTGGGGCTGGATACTGTGGGCCAACTCTGTGTTACATAAAGAAAGGTGCTTTTTTTCCTTTTTACTTCTTAGAGCATTTAATATGTGACTGTGCATTGAGAATATCCAAAAGGAGGAAAGAACATTTATTTGATCAACACCGTGCTCTGTCAATACTGAAGCTTCAAAAGGAGATAGAAAATTATTGTAACTTTCTACACAGTTTGAGAATTTTTAAAAATGTTTCTTTGTTCAATATATCTTTTGCTTTTGGCTGCAAGTTTTATAATGTGGGTGAGGGGTCAACTTTGCGATGGAGCTGAAGAAGGGAGAAAGAAAGGCAGGCTGGGCACTTTGGTGGCAATGTTACCAACCTGGAAAGCAACCATTGTGGAAGTCTGTAATAAACTAGAGATGCTAGGCACTGTTTCTGTCACTGGAAAAGATTCCTTTAGTTAAGACATTGTAGCCAGAAACACTGTTTTTATTCAGCTCATTGTTTTATCTCTAAGAGCATTTAAGTATGCATTAACTAATAGGCACTAGTTGAGAGAAAATTTTCTAAAAATGACTTAAGAATCAGTTCAGTTCAGTTCAGTTCAGTCGCTCAGTCGTGTCCGACTCTCCGCGAATAGTTTGCTTTTTTTTTTCAAAGTGGGAAAATTGGAGAAGCAAACAATAAAATTTATTTTGAATAGCTTCTTATCATCTAAACTGCATTTTAGGTGGATTAAGAATAAATTCTTTCCATCACTAAAAACAGATGAAAATAAATTTGTTACTTACTTTTTAAATTATCCAAGACAACCTGAGGAATGGAGTTTCAATTGTGTTTAGAATCTACCATTCAGTGTCTTAAAAGTATGTTTCATTTCTTGCATTAATCAATTTGGACTTTTTAAAAACTCTGTCACTTATAGTTCATTTTTATTAATTGCTTGAAGGTGATTTCTGAAATGCAGTTGAAACTTACTTTGTTATACTGTGGGATATTTGGAATATCACCATCAAATCATGTCCCATAATGAAACTTTGTACAACATACATTTCATAAAAAATAGCTGTTTTTAACACAAGGATTGATTATGTCTTCAGGCATCAGTATGATGAAGGGGGACTTGCTAAGGAAAACCCTGGTAGAATTAGAATATCTTATTTTGTAACTAAACAGATTTTTATCCTTTTAGGACCAATTCATAAAGGACATCTGATTTGGGCCTCCATTTCTATTGACTATGAACCCGGAATATCATCTACATTTTATCCATACTAAGATAAGATGAATACCCTTATTCCTGAAAACCAAAATAATCAAATTTAGAATGGTAGTTGTTTGTGTTCTCAGTCGCTCAGTCATGTCCAACCCTTTGCAACCCCTTGAACTGTAGCCCACCAGGCTACTCTGTCTATGGAATTTTCTAGGCAAGAATACTGAGCAGGTTGCCATTTCCTCCTCCAGGGTATCTTCCCAACCCAGGGATCGAACCTGTTTACATCTAGGAAATTAATTAACCATTGTGGTGGTTACCTTTTTATAACTAGAGGTGAACCTGTCACTCTAAAATCATACACATTTACAACATCCTCTATATAGAGGACAATTTTACATAAAACTGAACTTGAAGTTTCAATAAGTAATAAGGTATTTAAATGGTTAAGTGATCTGTGTTCTAATTTTCAAATTTCTCGTTTCAAAAAAGTTTTTGTTTGCTTTAGTTTTTTAGTACGGTATAAACCAGTTTCTCAAGGAAGAGAGGTAGATGGGATCTGAAAGTCTCATTTGTTCTATTTATTTATTTTTATTATTTAAATAAGATCACATGTAGGGGAGTGCAAAGTGAGAAGCGACATAGAACACAAGCTTGTTTTCCTGATCTACCACATATGATTTAGTTTTTACATCTTTAGGAAATCACCCATAGGCCTATCCTTTTTCAAGCCCTGATCCCCAGAGATGCCTCAATTCCTGTTGATTTACTTAAATTTGAAACATGTTTCTTGTGATCAGTTTTCTTCGATAGTTGTAGAAGTAGTTGTAAACTAAGTATCACAGTGCTTAGGAAACATCCTGCCAGCACCTTGATTTATTGCAGTATCCTGGATAATTAGATTATTTTTCACCACTTAAGTTTCAGCTGTTGCTAAGTAAACTAAGCATTTCATCAATGGGTTTGTAATCTGTGGTTGATGGTAATGTAATACTTTGTAAATTTATACTTTCAGGGTCTGATTCATACATACGGATATAGCATTTTCAGGCTCATAAGTGAGTCACTACTCTAAAATGGGCCCTTTCAAGTTATAAAAGTCAGCAGTTTGAAAGCATTCATCGTGCATCTGTGCCTCACAAAGCATCAATGCTCAGTATAATGTTTGCCAAATAGATTGGTTGTTAAAGTCTTACAGAAACAAAGTCAGGACTCTCTCTAACTCGATTTTCTCTTTATTCCAATGTAGATAGGATTTGTTTTTTGGTCTGTCTCCTGAGCTAACAATGAGGATTAATATTTGTTTGCAAGGTCCTTTGAGATCCTGGTCTGATTGAGTACAGTTTGAAAATACCAGCAGTGGTTATGTTCAAGCAGAAACAAATGAGAAGCCGAGCAGCTAGCAATCCAGTCAGCTCATCACAGTCCTCGTATCCTGACATTCTTGCCAATGTCCAGATTCTATGCAGTAAGCGCTCTGAGTGTCTTCCCATTTTGGAAAACCCTTTGGTCATCTGTATATAGTACATTATGCAGAGTGTGTGTACGCCATTCTGGGCAACGTCCTTCTTCTCCCCAGCTTCAGAACCACCATGCCAGATAAAAAGAAAGATCGTAAAGTCTAAATGTAGATGTCCTGACAGTCAAGCTGTTTTGTCTTTAAGAAAATTAGTGTATTTCTTAGACATCCAGTGGGGCTTGTTTGGCAAAAGCACAAGTGTTCCCTACTTGCCTGTAGGATTGTCTGTGTTCTCTTTCAAACTTCATGTCCTTTATTTATTTTTTAGTGGTAGCTTTTTAAAACTTCATTTCATTTTATATTGGAGTATAGCTGATTTACAATATTGTATTTGTTTCAGGTGTACAGCAAAGTGATTAAGTTTTATATATATATATATATATATGTATATATATTCTTTATCAGATTCTTTCCCATATAGGTTATTATAGACTGTGGAGTAGAGTTCTTTGTGCTATACAACTCCTTGTTATCTGTCTTATACATCATAATGTATATATATTGATCCCAAACTCTGAATTTATCCCTGCCCCCAGCTTTTTCTTTGGTAAGTGTAAGTTTGTTTTCAAAGCCTGGGTCTGTTTCTGTTTTGTAAATAAGCTCATTTGTATAATTTTTTAGACTCCACTTAAGTGATGTCATGTATTTGTTTTTCTGTGATTTCACTGAGTATGATAGCCTCTAGGTCTGTCCGCGCTGATGCAAATGGCATCATTTCGTTCTTTTTATGACTGAGTAATGTCTGCTGTATACATGTACCACAGCCTTCTTCCTCCATGTGTCAGTCATTCATCTGTACCCAACCCTCTGTGACTGGACACGCTGAAAAACTCAGATCATGGCATCTGGCCCCATTGCTTCATGGCAAACAGAAGGAGAAAAGGTGGAATTAGTGACGGATTTCCTCTTCTTGGGCTCAAAAATCACTGCAGATGGTAACTGCATCCATGAAATGAGAAGATGTTTGCCTCTTGGCAGGAAAGCTTTGACAAACCTAGACAGTGTGTTGAAAAGCAGAGACATTACTCTGTCAGCAGAGGTCTGTATGGTCAAGGCTGTGGCTTCCCAGTGGCCACATATAGTTGTGAGAGCTGGACTGTAAAGAAAGCTGAGCGCCAAAGAATTGATGCCTTTGAACTGTGGTGCTGGAGAAGACTCCTGAGAGTCCCTTGGACAGCAAGGAGATCAAACCAGTAAACCTCAAGGTAAATCAATCCTAAATACTCATCGGAAGGACTTATGCTAAAGTTGAAGCTCCAGTATTTTGGTCATCTGATGTGAACAGCTGACTCATTGCAAAGGTCCCTGATATTAGGAAACGTTGCAGGCAGAAGAAGCAGAGGGCGTCAGAGGGTGAGATGGCTGGATGGCATCACTGATGCAGGAGATGGTGAGGGACAGGGAGGCCCTGGCATGCTGCAGTCCATGAGTCTCAGAGTCAGACATGACTGTGCAACCGAAAAACAACAATATTCCATTGTATACATATATCACATCTTTATGCATGTGTGTGTTGGTTACTCAGTTGTGTCCAATTCTGTGTGACCCCGTGGACTGTAGCCCCCCAGGCTTCTCTGTCCAAAGGAGTTTTCCAGGACAGAATACTGCAGTCGGTTGCCATTCCTTTCTCCAGAGGATCTTCCCAACCCAGTGACGGAACCCAGGTCTCCTACACTACAGGCAGATTCTTGACCATCTGAGCCACCAAGGAAGCCCCTCTTTATCAATTATATCCTTTGTTTTTAATGTTACTGTATGGCAAAATAATGCTCGGATAAATTCAAAGCAAAAAAAATGCTTTTATATGAGATAAAATGTACAAATTTTGAACATTTAAAGAGTTTAGACAAATCTGCCTTCTATTTTGAAGTTAAACTTTTATAACCTTAGAACATGTCAATGGGCTTGCTTCGTGTTATGATAATTCTATTAGGGAATGTAGGTTTTAGAATTGTATCCCAGAGCTGGTATTGTGGTGTACACTTCTGGCTTTACTCACTTGAGAGAGTCTGGATGGATTGTGTCCCCACTGCTTGCCTGGTCAAGCAGAATCTGATCTATTGATGCTTTCTGAGGACCCACAAATAGGAAAAGGAGTACGTCAAGGTTGTACATTGTCACCCTGCTTATTTAACTTATATGCAGAGTACATCATGAGGAACGCTGGGCTGGAAGAAGCACAAGCTGGAATCAAGATTACTGGGAGAAATATCAATAACCTCAGATATGCCGATGACACTACCCTTATGGCAGAATGTGAAGAGGAACTAAAAAGCCTCTTGATGAAAGTGAAAGAGGAGAGTGAAAAGGTTGGCTTGAAGCTCAACATTCAGAAAACAAAGATCATGGGATCTGGTCCCATCACTTCATGGGAAATAGATGGGAAAACAGTGGAAACAGTGTCAGACTTTATTTTTTTGGGCTCCAAAATCACTGCAGATGCTGATTGCAGCCATGAAATTAAGACGCTTGCTCCTTGGAAGGAAAGTTATGACCAACCTTGATAGTATATTAAAAAGCAGAGACATTACTTTGCCAACAAAGGTCCGTCTAGTCAAGGCTATGGTTTTTCCAGTGGTCATGTATGGATGTGAGAGTCGGACTGTGAAGAAAGCTGATCGCCGAAAAATTGATGCTATTGAACTGTGGTGCTGGAGAAGACTGTTGAGAGTCCCTTGGACTGCAAGGAGATCCAACCAGTCCATTCTAAAGGAGATCAATCCTGGGTGTTCGTTGGAAGGACTGATGCTAAAGCTGAAACTGCAATACTTTGGCCACCTCATGTGACGAGTTGACTCACTGGAAAAGACTCTGATGCTGGGAAAGGTTGGGAGAGGGTGGAGAAGGGGATGACAGAGAATGATATGGCTGGATGACATCACCGACTCAATGGACATGAGTTTGAGTGAACTTTGGGAATTGGTGATGGACAGGGAGGCCTGGCGTGCTGTGATTCATGGGGTCGCGGAGAGTCGGACACGACTGAGTGACTGAACTGAACTGAACTGAAGAAGCTCAGAGGTGTTACTGCGAAGTAAGAGGCCACCCTGCCAAGTTTTGTATTCCTGTTTAAGGGGTCTTCATTTCTGAAATACTGATAGTTTTTGTTCCTCTTCTCATCCACCATCCATGCCTGTATCATAGGGATCCCTGTTCTTTTAACCCTCCTGAGGCCACTGGCATTTCTCACGATGGAGCAGGTATTTGGGTTGAGGTGTGGTAGTGGGTGGTTGGATGGTAAAGGGATTCAAGGTGCCTTGTTAGACAGGTTTGATGTGGTCTTGAGGAAGAACTAGGAAGGGATTGTAGTTATTTGTCTTTGGTATAATATGAGCAAAACTTTTACCTGGTCCTGGTTAGGTGAGGGGATGAGTTTTCTCTCCAGTTTAAAGGTATTCTTTGAGCACCTGTGGTGTTCTATATTCTGTGCAAATAGAGGTAGTTATAAAAGCCCCACCTGAGCTCATCTTCTCGAGGATAAAGACCAGATCTAGTACCACCCTGAGCCCATAGTTCAGAGCCCTATAATATCTGGGTCAGAGGAGACCTTACAAGTCATCTAATTCTGTCAGGTCAAGATTGATACCACTACCATAGCTCCATGAAGACTTACAAACGATTTCACACAAATGTTTACCCATTAGTCAGGACAATAGAAGGCTATTTTGTAACACTGCATGAGTGACTTCATGTATTAAAGCTGAACCCTAGAAGAGTCACTTTGAAAAATACTACTAATGAAAATAATGTCTGTTCAATGTAGAAAAGAATTAATGTGTCTTTAATCATCTTCTAAAAATGGATGCAATGGCAAGAGCTTTACTGTTTAGTAAGTTAAAACGGGTTAATGAGGAACTCTGTTAATTTAAAATTTCTTTCAAGCTGGGGCAAAAATAGCACTTGGTGAACTTTTGAAGAGGGTAGGGACATTGGTCTTGGCACTCTGAAGCCCCCCTTGTGTGCTGTACAGACAGGCAGACGGCCCCGCAGAAGCGCGACAGGCATGGTGCAGCGCTGCTGGCCGTGCCTCTCGGAATTCACCTAGAAGGGTTGTCATTGGCTCTGCAGGAGCACACAGACTTCTGACAGAGCTTCTCGGTCTTTGATCTTGGGTCTTGCTTTAGGGACTCTCAGTATCTGGCTCCAAGCACTGGCTGGGGTTTACCAAGGGAAGGCAGAGGGAACCCCACCCAAGGTGACATTAGTGAGAGAACTCCACGGTGCAGAGAAACCCTGGCACAGAAATGAGTGCGCCTTCTACAGCATCCCATCTTTCCTTTCATGAAGACCACTGCTGTTCTCCCCTGCCAATCCACTGCAGGCCTACAGCGTGCTCCATGTCACAGGTACTCCTGAAAGCCTCCCGAACAGTGATAGACAACTTAGTCCCACTACCATGAGGAATGCATACAGCAAGTGCTGCTCCCTCTGGTCTGTGGAACTTCCCAGAATCCTGACCACAGTCTTCCAGAAAGAAGTCTCATGAGTTTTGAAGCACCAGGATTTGGTTCCTTGCAACGATCTTATTTTAAGTAAGAACAATACTGAAGTCTAAGTAAGCCCTTTGAGAGGTAACATGACCCTTTTGTCATGGCCCTTTATCTAGTTTGACTTTTTATTGGAGGTCTGACCTGGATTGTGACACTTGCTCAGTCCTGTCTGACTCTGAGAACCCATGGACTAGTTTTCCAGGCCAGAATGCTGGAGTGAGTAGCTTTCTCCCTTCTCCAGCGGATATTCCAAACCCAGGAATCCAACCAGGGTCTCCTGCATTGCAGGCAGATCCTTTACCAACTGAGCTATCACTGCAGTCATGAAATTAAAAGATGCTTGCTCCTTGGAAGAAAAGTTATGACCAACCTAGACAGCATATTAAAAAGCAGAGACATTACTTTGCCTACAAACGTCGATCTAGTCAAACCTACGGTTTTTCCAGTAGTCATGTGTGGATGTGAGAATTGGACTATAAAGAAAGCTAAGCACCAAAGAATTGATACTTTTGAACTGTGGTGTTGGAAAAGACTCTTGAGAGTCCCTTGGACTGCAAGGCGATCCAACCAGTCCAGCCTAAAGGAAATCAGTCCTGAATATTCATTGGAAGGACTGATGCTGAAGCTGAAACTCCAATAGTTTAGCCACCTAATGCGAAGAACTGACTCACTGGAAAAGACTGATGCTGGGAAAGATTGAAGGCAGGAAGAGATGGGGATAGCAGAGGATGAGATGGCTGGATGGCATCACCGACATGATGGACATGAGTTTGAGTAAGCTCCAGGAGTTGGTTATGGACAGGGAAGCCTGGCGTGCTGCAATCTTATGAGGTCACAAAGAGTCGGGCACGACTAAGCAACTGAACTGATCTGGATTGGTCCTTGTCTTAATCGGTGCTTCTTATTGATCATTTTGCATAGGGTTATTTATTAGGATGAGTTGAGGAAATGGACATATTCTCAGGGTGCTGAGATATTTCAAGCAAGGTTTTGTAAACTATGGTCCATGAATCAAATTTAACTCACTGCTTGTTTTCAAACAAACCACAATAAGAACAGTTTTTACCTTTTTAAATCGCTGACTTGGGAGTATTGTATGACATAGACCATATGTGGTTTACAAAGCTTATAGCAGTTACTATCGGCTGCTGCTGCTGCTGCTAAGTCACTTCAGTCGTGTCCGATTCTGTGCGACCCTATAGACGGCAGCCCACCAGGCTCCGCCATCCCTGGGATTCTCCAGGCAAGAACACTTGAGTGGGTTGCCATTTCCTTCTCCAATGTGTGAAAGTGAAAAGTGAAATTGAAGTCACTCAGTCGTGTCCGACTAGTAGTGACCTGATAGCCTGCAGCCTACCAGGCTCCTCTGTCCATTCGATTTTCTAGGCAAGAGTACTGGAGTGGCTTGCCATTGCCTTCTCCGAGTTACTATCTAGCATTTTACAAAACAAGTGTACTGCCTACCAACACCCCTTTTTTTTTAATTTGTTGTTGTTCAGTCACTCAGTTGTGTTCCACTCTTTGTTGACTCCATGGACTGCAGCATGCCAGGATTCCCTGTCTTTCACCATCTCGTGGAGTTTGCTCAAACTCATGTTATTGAATCAATGATGCCATCCAACCATCTCACCCTCTGTCACCACTTTTTCCTCCTGCCCTCAATCTTTCCCAGCATCACGGTCTTTTCCAATGAATTGGCTCTTCCCATCAGGTGGCCAAAGTATTGGAGCTTCAGCTTCAGCATCAGTCCTTCCAATGAATAATCAGGGTTAATTTCATTTAGGATTGACTGTTTTGATGTCCTTGCTGTCCAAGGGACTCTCAATAGTCTTCTCCAGCACCACAGTTCAAAAGCATAAGTTCTCTCACCTTCAGCCTTCTTTATGGTCTAACTCTCATATCCATACATGACTACTACAAAAACCATAGCTTTGGCTTTTTTAATTAATTTGTTTTTAATTGGAGAATAATTGCTTTACAGTGCTGTGTTGGTTTCTGCCGTCTAACAGTGTGAATCTGCCACAGTGCACATATATCCCCTCCCTCCGGAACCTCCCTCCACCCCTCTAGGTTGTCACAGAGCGCTGCTGACCCTCTCTTTGCTGCTGCTGCTAAGTCGCGTCAGTCGTGTCCGACTCTGTGCGACCCCATAGATGGCAACCCACCAGGCTCCGCCGTCCCTGGGATTCTCCAGGCAAGAACCCTGGAGTGGGTTGCCATTTCCTTCTCCAATGCGTGAAAGTGAAAAGTGAAAGTGAAGTCGCTTAGTCATGTCTGAGTAGTAGCGACCCCATGGACTGCAGCCCACCAGGCTCCTCTCTCCATGGGATTTTCCAGGCAAGAGTACTGGAGTGGCTTGACATTACCAGTTCTTTTTTTAAATTACTTTTGACTGGAGGATAATTGCTTTATAATGTTGTGTTGGTCTACCATACAGCAACATGAATCAGCCATAAGTATATGTTTGTCCCTTCCCTTTTCATTCTCCCTTCCATTCCACTGCCCTCCCACCCTTCTAGGTTGTCACAGAGCACTGCTGACTCCCAGTCTTAAAGAAACATCATTTTTGTCAATTTTATTTCAAGCACAGTGTGATATTATCAATTATAAAGGAGTTTTCTAGTTTTACTTTGAGGTTCAGGCAATGAATTTCTATTTGACACAGCTTAAATCAGGACAGTTTTGTCCAGATAATCTTTATACTGTATTTAGGACTAGCTATAAACTATTTTTGGTGACAAAGGATCAAACGTTGGTATTGGCTCAAGAACTAGGTACAAATGTCATCCAAATGTTAGTCAATGATCTAAGCTATACTGACTAGTACTAGCTAGAGGCCAGCATAGGTCTTTTTTATATATGTTTTAAAGAAAAAATAAACCCATCTCTGGTGTCCACCTTAAGATAATTCAACAAGATGTGAAAGAAATCCTTTGATTTGTCATGGAGTCTGCTCTCCTGGGTTTTGACTTTACTGACCTTGGGTAACATCAGTAGAAACACTGAGTCATTAAAAAATCTGATCTGGATGTTGTGGAGGAACAGATCATGAGATGGATTGAGAACTGAAGCTGTTAAAATGTAGTCACTGGCAGAATGACTTTCCTTTGCCTAAGAAAATCATCTACAGTCTCCTTGCAGTCCTGTTCCTCAGTGTGTAAACTGGGCTATGGCTGCAACAGGGTTCCATGCTCCTCACTATTGGCACCTTTAAGGGTCATCCGGTCTTTATTGCTCTTATGCAGTGAAGTAGCATCATATCACACTATGATTGTCTTTGCCCTATCTCCGCTTCCATATTCAGGACTGTTTCTATCAAGTCAGCTGATGTTACTTAACATGGGCCTTCCCATTTGATTTTCTTATGAATTAAGACCTCTCATGAGGTTTGCTTGCTATTTCTCTTAAACGTGACTGCTTTTTCCCTAAACATGTGCATTCCTCAGAAGAATGTAAAGGAAGAAGCTATTATTTAGCAAAGATACTGGCTTCCCCAGTGGCTCACCCTTAGAAAATCTTCCTGCAGTGTAGGAGCCACAGGAGATGTAGGTTCCATCCCTGGGTCACGAAGATTCCCCCTGGAGGAGGGCATGGCAACCCACCCTAGTATTCTAGACTGGAGAATCCTGTGGACAGAGGAGCCTGGTGGGTTGCAGTCCACAAAGAGTCTCAGATGCCTCTGAAGTGACTGAGCACGCACCAGCTTTCCCAGACAGTGCCTTGGCTTCACATTAGTGTCACATCACAGCGTCACCCTGCCTGCCTCCTCATTCCCTGTGACCCTTCAGAGTGGCTCTAGGTATGTCTCAGTTTGGCTGGGCCTGATCTGGCCCCAGAGAACTATCTTTTCATAGCAGTTTTCAACCTAGGTAAGAATAATGTTCCCTTTCCTTACCCAGTGTTTTTGATGGGCACATTTTTTCATACTGAAGACACATTGGTGGGATGTAACTAAAAATTGAAACACGCTTCTTTCTCCAAACAAATTTATTTTTTGAATGCTGCAAATTTTTGTACCTTTCCAATACAGCCGTAACTTGTCTTAAGCACTTTCCAATCTATTTTGCACATAGCCTTGGATGTTCTTGATTTAAGCATATATTACATTGCCTTTTTATAGACTTTGTTGGAAAGGAAGAAATCCTGAGTTATGTATGGTTACTTACTAGTGAACCAGCCTATTTAGGTGAAATTGTCAGAAAGAAAAGACAAAAAAGCCAACATGTGGGTTAAGTCTTGTTAAGGTAGAATACGTTTTAAAAGACATATCTGTAATGTGCCCACTTCTGTTCAAATTGAAATTAATTTTTGGGGTATGTTTTGAAAGGAAGCAGTGTTTGAATGACCTTTCTGTGCCCCAGGTTTTCGTTATCAGTGTGTGGTCACTAAAGCTGCCCCATTCTTCTGATGAGTCTTTTCTAAGATCACCACGAGGCACAAAGGGGCAGATGGCTCAGCCAGAAGGCGAGCTCGTGCTGCTGCGGGCGGCGTCTCCATGTTAAGGAGAGTGTTCAGGTGTGTCTTAGTCTTCCACATGAAGCAGAGAAAGAGGCTGTGTGCGCGCCGGTCTCTTGACACTCCCAAAATAATAGTGATGGTATTGTATTATTATATCAAATTATATACATGTATCGTTTGGGGGCAGTCTTTTCAGTACCCTACCGATCAGCTCCAGTCCTTCTCGCCATCATGGCGCCTGCGGTGGCGAGGCCAAGTCAGTGAGTCTGATCCCATCCTCCCCTTCAGACACAGGCTTTAGCTCCTCTGTCTGAGCAGACGTGAGCCTCATGGGGTTGGCTGTCATCAGAGACCTGTAGATGACAGCCACAGGGCTGACTGGAATCATCCAGAAAGCAAGTTCTTCTAAGGCCAGTTGGCATCTTGCCAGGCAAATGATTAGCACTTGGATAATTGTTAGAGTCCTTGATTCTCCCAGCCCATTATTTTATAATCATGAGGCTCATTATTGTTGATTGGCCAGATCCTGTCTTAGAATAATGCCCTATGGCAAACACAGTTAAAAGAGATAAGTGCACACCTCCCCAATACCCAGCACAAGAAGCTGGGGTCCAGTAAGTTTATTAACTGTCAGTTGCAAGTCACCTGAGGCAAAGCAGCAAGACTCACGCCCCTGTTTGCACGGAGTGTGGTGTGAATGATCACAGCTTGGCTCCACCAGGGCAGCGTAGTGGCTTTGATTTTCCATGTGCCTGGCACCTGGAGGCATGCCAGCCATCAGTCAGTGGCTGTTGCATAAAAGGATAAGTGGTTAGTTCTCATATTTAAGTTTTGTTCTTCACATCCTAAGACTTAATTAGATTGGAACACAGCTCCCCACCTACTCATCCCCCACCAAAAATAATAATAATAATAACCCACCAAAAATCCCAAAAAACACACAGGCCAAAAAAGACAAAATCATATGTGTTAAACGAGGAGACTAATAGAAATCTATTCTCCTCAGCGACTTAAGAAGTGCTTCATAAGTTGTTTTCTACTCAGTAAGCTCGAGTTGCTCTAATTTATGTTAAGATTTATTTCTAAAGTTAAAGAGAAAAAAATGCTACCTATGGCTTCTGGAGCAATGAGATAAGATCAAAAATTCCTACTCATTATTTCATTTGTATATATATACACACACACACACACACACATGCATACATATTTACTTTTATATATTGTCATTCTCAATATCTGTACTGGGAGCAGAAATATATATTTTAATAGAAAGGCATCGTCTTTGCCCTCTGCTGCTGCTGCTGCTAAGTCGTTTCAGTCGTGTCTGACTCTGTGCGACCCCATAGACAGCAGCCCACCAGGCTCCCCCATCCCTGGGATTCTCCAGGCAAGAACACTGGAGTGGGTTGTCATTTCCTTCTCTAATGTGTGAAAGTGAAAAGGGAAAGTGAAGTCGCTCAGTCGTGTCCGACTCTTTGCGACCCCATGGACTAAAGCTTACCAGGCTCCTCCGTCCATGGGATTTTCCAGGCAAGAGCACTGGAGAGGGGTGCCATTGCCTTCTCCTCTTTGCCCTCTAGGAATTTACAATAGAGTAGGGTATCTGTGTGAACAAACTCTAACACGAGAGAGAATAAAATAAGCACCATGGCCAAAGGACAAGCACATGGATGATAAATCAGAATGGAAATGCTTGGGGAAGACTCCTCAGAGAAGAAAACATTTGAGTCAGGACTTTAAAATGAATAGAATTTCAAAAGGTCAAAAAGTGAGGAAGACTAGTAGAGACAGAAAGAACACCGTAAATATGGGTATGACCAGGACGAGGGCAGGTGTGGCCACAGAGCAGAGACTGTATAAAGAAGGGCTGTGGCTGGAGATTTAGTTTGACTGGGGCTGATGCACCGGAGAATGAGGAGTCTGGATTTTCATTTATAGCTCTGTTCTCTTATACTTCCTTTGCAATGCTTGTGTTAATAACACCTGTGTTATTCTTTATGAGAACCTTTATGAAATTGACTTTTGTTTTTCTTGAATACCTTTACTTTAAAAGAAATGTACTACCACTGTGGTCAATAGTAAACCCATATTACTTGCTCTAAATAAATCCAGAAAACCCAGCAGAGTTATTAAATTCTCATTTGGCAGTCTTCTTTCACTACTGCTCTGAGCTGAGCCTATAAGCTTGTTAAAAAGAGACTGGCAAATGTCTAAGGCCTGATCTTGACCTGCTGACCCTAACTGATGCTTTTTCTTAAACACATCAAAAAGTTCACAAGAAGATTCAAATGCAATGGATGATCAAAATGATATTTTTTAATCCCGAGTCTCTGTGCTAGTGTAATTCATTCTCAAATACCTCCTGAAACTTTGGCCTGTGTCGCTGCGTGCATCTTGCACTTTCAGAAACTGCTGGAGAACTGGAGTGGGCATGACAGGCTTTAGGTTATCTGAGTAATACACGTGCTTTCTATGCTTCAGAAGGAAAACCTTGGCAGCCTATTGTAATGGGCTCTAGGGACAGGAAAACCATCTAGGAGCCTATCACAGGATCTGATCTAGGCCAGAAGGGAGGGGCGCGGACTAAGAGGCTGTCTCCTTTCCTGTGCCAAGTACTGAGAGAGAGGTACCCAGTGATGTGTGGGGGTCAGGGAGAAGGCTTGGAGAGTAATCTGAGATTCTAACTTGTGTGAAGTGGTGAGTGTTGTGAGGATTTAAAGATACACTGAATATGGAAGAAGAGACTTGAGGATGGGGCAAAGAAGGGATTTCTTTTGGAGGTACCAAAAAGATGTTGAAAGGAGAGAATAGGGTGGTTAAGACCAGCTTGATCTTCATCTAAAGAGATGGCAGGAAGGGAACGGAGGAAAGAAGGTAAGGCTCAAAGTAAAATTAAGGGAATTTTCATCAGATAACCGCTGGTTTCTGTGAAATGGAAGTTAAAACCATATATGGAAAGCAGATTTGGTGGAGAAAGGACAATAATCTAAATTCAGTAAATGAAAGATAACTGAATCTGTTCTGCATAAGGCCCAGATGTGAATAAGAAGCTTAACTGTCGTATTACAAACACTGCATGTATCTCAAAATATCGCAGCCTCAGATTCAGATGATAATCCTTTAGGACATTCAACTCGGAGCTAATATGCCCTGTTTCCTATGGATGTCTGAAGGGTCCTACCTTCCTAGTTCTGACTGATCTCCACCAACAATCCCAAATGCACACATCTATCAGAGTCACAGAATTTTGAAAGTTTAGGGATGACGGGGACTTTCAAAGTTACCTTGCCAGCTATCAACTTAATTCTTGAATCCTGTCAATCAAACAAAGGGTCATTCAAGCTATCCTTGAGACATCAAAGGGTGCCCTGGCCAACCCTTGAAAAAGAAAAGCCTTTCATTGGACCAGCTTATTCTTTTTGTAAATATATCAAAGTGTGATGAAACAGTCTTAGCACCTTTACTGGCTAGCTAAACCTGAGTTTCCTGGTGACATCTTTCCCCACACTCTACTGAATCCTACTAGAGCAAGAAGAAAGACTCGTGCTGACATCTTGGTTCACAGCAACAGAGTTTACTTGATACAGATAGAGGCTTATTTCTATTTGATGATGGTTAGAGTATTTTAATTAAGTATTTTTAGTGAAATACCATTTAGATACAGATTTTAAGATGTGTTGTGTTTTCTCTTCAAAGCCTCCAGAACCTTTTCGTCTCTAACCTTCTCAAGCGTCACTCCTCACTTCCTACCTGGGGTGATACTCCTCTGACTCTGGCGTGGACTGCCAGCTCGCTCAGGCAGTCATTCTCTTTCAGGCATTGCTTCAGTTGTCTGCCGTCAGCCACATATGCCAGCCTGTGGCATGCCAGCCTCGCTTCCAGCGCCAGATTGAGGACAGCGACAGGTTCCTTATAATCGATTGACTCCTCTCTGAGTGAACCAGTGGCCTAACCCAGTGCTGGGCACGTTGTGACTGCTCCATAAATAGCTGACAGATCAGGAGACTGTGTCGGAGAACAGTTTGGAGGATGAGAAGCTCTTTTGTTCCTGAGTGAGAAGGGGAGGCAGATGTCACACCCCGAGCTCCTCTCCCAGTCCTCACAGAATTTAAGGTTATGACACACATTGAGAGACAAATAAACAAAACCGGGGCCGGGTATCTAGCTTGCCCCGGAGATGAGATGGTGGGGCAGGAAGCAAGGAGAAGGAGCCGGTGCGGACGCCCTCTCCGCTGTGGCCCTTTCAGATTCAGCCTTGTTTCTGGCTGCTGCGCATAGGATGTCTGCTTGAGGTCACCTCGACTTGCAGCTGAGACTCCAGAGAAGAGAAATGGGTGGTAAAACACTTATTTTCAAGAATATTTGAAGGGACAGCTGAACTGGGGACATAGTGTGGCCAGATGCAGGGTTGGCCCTCTCCTTCGGAGCCGTGAGAAGCAGGGAAGCTGGTCCCCGGGTGACCCTGGGCCACCTGTCCCAGCCCGAGCGTTTCTCCTTCTCCTTCTCCTTCTGCCCCTGCTGCTCGCACACCATCGGCAGCTCCAAGAGACAAACTCCAGGGCTGGGGGTGTTTTCCCTCTAACGAAAGCATGTGCTTCAGCCCTGTCCTGGGCCCTCTCCTCCCTGGCGCGGCCTTCACTGTTTCTGGTCCTGGGGGCACAGTTCTGTCTGTCGGCTCCTCAGGGCAGAGTTGTGCTTTGCTTCAGGTAGGGAGGGAAGGACTCACTGTGCTCTGAGGGTGAGTCTTCAGTCTGCTCATTCTGTAAAAATTAGCTAATAATGTTTTTTTTTTCCCCTAAATATAACTGGGAAACAAGGATGTTCTTATCCTCAGTCAAGAAAAACTAACCCTGAACTTTGATTTACAGGACAAATAGGAAAGGGTCAGGTCCCTTCAGGTGTACCTGTGAAATGACTCTACATTTAAACTGTCATCTCTTTAAAAGAGATTCTGTGATTTGATTCCATAGCTTCACTGAAAAATTCAGACAGTAGAAGAAATAGAAAAATGAATAAAGCTTGTTTCATAGCCACTTCTAAATTGTATAACATTTTTGCATGAAATAACATAATGGTGTTTTTTTTTTTTAATTATCTTGACTTATATTAAGGTACAGTTGAATAGTATATTTTGCTTTTCCTTTCTGAAAGTTTCACAAATTCAAAAGGATGTATTCATTTTTATGAGGATTTTAGCCGGACATACTGCTTATCAATACCTATATGCTTGTAGCTCCATTGAGGGCCTCTTTCAATGGAGAACTGAGGTTACAAAAAATACACATCCACATTGAAAAGAGATCTGATTTGCTCATGGGCACACTAACCAGTTCAGTCCCTCTAAGCCCCAATTCTGTGTTTTGTGCTCTGTGGCAGTTTGGAGGCTGTTAGTAGGGCTCTAGAGATGGGTTCACAGGACAGTGATCAAGTTCTGTTGCACCATTTACATTATTTAGTCCAGTCTAGCAATGTGTGGTACAGGGATGCATTATGATAAAGAATAAACACTTCCCTTATGTGCACAAACATAGGTTAACCACTAAGACATAAGTGCCGTAGAAGAAAGATCTCAGCTATGCCTGGAGCTCGGCGTGCTCATGAACTCTTTATTGAACAGCACTGGAAAGCAGACGTCATTATCCCATACACCCTCAAGAAGGGTCATGGCACCTTCAAGAGGGGCGAGCATTGGTTCTTGAGGGGATGAATAAATTTTGCTCTTTATGTATAAAATTTAAATATATGTGAAGTACAGAATCAGATCTATAGTAGCCTGTGGTATCACAATATCATGTGGGTGTTTAGGTTAAAAAAGGCTTCTTGGTGTATTGGCAGGGAGTTGGGGAATGATAGGAAAAAAAAAGGTTGAGAGATGTGTTTATTCTTAGGAATGTAGCTGCACAGTCTGTAACTCGGAAAACTGAGGTACCCTGTCTTTGGGTGAACCCCTCTGACTGATCCTGAAGACCACGGTGCATTGGGAATGTGAGCTGGCTGGGTTGGGGTCAGCAGTGCGGGCTTTATTTAAGGACTTGGGCTTATTCTTTTAGGTTCATGAAGTTTAGCCAAATGTTGATGGAGGCAGCAGAGTAGGGGGCTGGGAACCAGGGAAAGGAAGCTCCCAGTGTTTGTCAGCGGGTTGTTATCATTTGCAGATAAGCATCTTACAATGGTGCAACCTCTAAATTCATGTTACATATTTCTATGATAGCCAAGATGGATTTTTGAAAGGCATTTCAGGGCTTTTAAAAGATACTAGATTGTAAATTTAAGGCCCTTCTGTACACTTTCAGCCTATGTCATTGGCATAAGTTAAAGCCACTAGGCAGATCATTGCACATATTTGCTCTCTTCTGCTCATTCATCAGTTCTCAGCCTCTGAGACACTTAAAAGCCCCCAAACATAGGAGAAACTCAGTTCTTTCTTGTAAACTGAAGTATAGTTGAATCACAATGTGTGTACCGCAAAGTACTCACGTTTTTCTTTTTTATATGCTTTTCCACAGTAGGTTTTGGAAGATTTGAATATAGGGCCCTATGCTGTTCGGTAGGTGCTTGTCGTTTCCTTTATAGATAGTAACACATTCTTATCATTGAATTCATGTGACAACCGCTCCTCTTGTTGTCACTAGCTGATGACACCAGAGGAGGCAGAGGTGATTTGTAACAAAGGCACTGCACTTTCGGGTCCCCTGTGTGTGTAGCCAGACTTCTGGGTTGTGTTTACTGAGAGTGAGACCCAGGAGCGACACATCTCCTTGGTGACACGGGCTTGTCCTCACCGAGGTAATCTCCACTCAAGTCATATAAGGACACTTGGTCACAACACCTTTAATGTCCCTGGCTTCTCATGCTCCAAGTTAAGAGCGGATTAGCAGGGCAATCAGAGTTAGGGCATTTTGGACTGAATAATGAATGTAATGATTCAGCAGGGGAAACTTCAAGGATGTGCAAGGAAAAAAGGGCAAGAAGGCAGGGGCCCTGAAATGGAATGGATTTAAAGTTTCAGAGCGTAGCAGGCTGGTCTTCGGAGAGCTGCCAAGGGGAAGTGTGCTTGCATTGTAGCAGCAGTGTTGCAGGTTAAGTGGAAGAAGGAGGGCCGTGGCAGTCGGAGGCATCCGACATTGGAGTCAGTTATCAGGGGAAATGATGGCATGGCCTCCCAAAGGCTCTTTAAATATAGGATTGATTTCTTATCTGTCTGGAATGAACTTGGGATAAGTCTACCTTGAAAATAAGCATAATTTGCTGAAGGTTTCTTATATCCAGTGAGTCTCTGATTTTTTTTTTTTTTCAAAGAAATTTTCCTATATTGAGTTGAAGAGAAGCAACACAGAGATCATAGCACAGAGCCTGGAGCTCCATGGCCTGGTTCTGAACCCCAGCTCTGCTGTCTATCAACTGTGAGAGCTTGTGGAACGTACCTAAACCTCTGGGCCTCAGTGTACGCATCTGTAAAGTGGGGGTAGAATGGTCCCCACTTACTAACTACTTACTCTCTTGAGGATTCAAGAAGTTAATATTTTAAAATGCTATGTAAGGGTCTATTATTAATAAAATAAAATCTTTTAAAGACTTATTATATGCAGAGTTTAGGTCTCTTCATTTCGGAACTTAAAAAGACTCATCAGTGCTTTGGAAGTTGTGTGCATATGTTACTATCTCCTATCCAGAAACAAATTATTTAAATAAACTTCGGCATGTTTTCGAAGCATCTCATGCTTAGAGGTGCAGATATTGCAAGGTGTGTTTGCATTGTCAGGAGAACCCAAAGAAACGAAAGCTGCCCCACTGTGATGCTTTTGGCGCTTTGACAGCTGTGGGTCAGCTGTTGTGTTAGCGCTGCATTGGCAGCCTAAACGAGCTGCCTCTGAGGACCTGCGTTTCTTGCAGCTCTCTCAGGAGGTCTTCACTGACAACCTCAATTATCTTCTCACCGGAGGAGCTGCTGGGGTCCTTGTCCTGGTTTCTGCTCTCGGACCAATGTTTCTCTCTCCTTGCTTCTCAGAAGACTTCTTAGAAGACCCTGCTTCTTAGAAGCACCTGCTTTTATTCTTTTTTCAACTTTTTCTTTTCTTTTGGTGTATAGCCAATTAAAAATGTTGTGTTAGTTTCAAGGGAACAGTGGAGGGACTCAGCCACACACATACATGTGTCCATTCTCCCCCAAACTCCCCTCCCATTCAGGCTGCCACGTAACATCGACTAGAGTTCCATAAAGTAGGTCCCGTGTTGATTATCCATTTTAAATATAACAGTGTATACAGGCAACCGTAAGTTCTTTCTCTAAGTCTTGAGCCTGTTGTAAGCTCATCTGTATCATTTCTTTTTTAAATTGCACATGAAAGGAGTGTCATATGACCCTTCTCTGACTTACTTCACTCAGTATGACAATCTCTAGGTCCATCCACGTTGCTGCAAGTAGTTCTTTCTTTTTACTAATAGTCTGTTGTACAGACGCGCCACATCGTCTTTATCCATTCCTCTGTCGATGGACATTTAGGTTGTTTCCACGTCTTCGCTGTTGGAAACAGTGCTGTAGTACCTGCTTTAGACGCCCCTCTGGTTGCAGCTGTTTCCTTTCCTCTTGGCCACTGCCCTGAGCATACTGAAGACTCGCTGACTCTCTCTCCGCTACATGGTAGTCGTCATTCCCTAAGCTGTCACACCTGCATAGACAGCACATCCCTCACCCTGGACTCCTGGGTCCTTGAACTTGCTGACTTTGTCCTCTGTCCCACCCCATCCACCCACTCCCATGGCACTGCCTAGGCTAGTGCTTCTCAAGCTTTACTATTTGGAGAAGTCGCCTGGGGATCTTGTTAAAACACAAGTTAGTTTCAGTAGGTCTGGCCTGGGGCCTGAGATTCTGTGTTTCTTGCAGGCTTCCGGGTGATACTGATGCTGTTGGTCCAAGGACCACAGTTTGAGGAATAAGGCTCGCAGCTGTCCAAAGCATCTCACCTGCAAATCCTGGGCTCTCCCTTCAAAATATTATCCAGCATTAATTCACTTTCCAGTATATCTACCAGCTATTGCTGTAGTCCAAGTCACCCCTATTTCTCATTCTTAAAGGGAAAATAGGTCATAAAGAATGAGTCACTCCAGATCACTTTATTGTACACCTAAAACTAACGTCATATTATTAATCAACTATACTTCAATTAAAAAATTAAACAATAAAAAAAAAGATTGACTTGCATCATCGCCTCCTATCTGGCCTCCCTCTGGCCACACTGCACCTATGGCTGGTCCCCACCGGCCACCCAGAGATCCTTTAAAATGCAGATCAGATCATGTAAACCCTCCAGGAACTGTCCATTATACTTTGAATACATCCAAAGGCTTTTCCTTCTGGCTGTTTCTCCACACTGACTTCCTCCTCCTCTTCCACACACTCCTCACGTCTGACCCTGCCTCAGGGCCTGTGCACTTCCCTCTGCCCTGAACACCCTCCTCACTTTTGCACACACTCTTCCTCACAACACTCAGCCCCAGGATCAGTCGTCCCCTCTTCAGACAACACAATTGACAGTTGTCCCCACTCTCTCCCCAGACCCATCTCTATCTGCCCCTTACTCTGCTCTGTTGTCCTCTTGTTCCCTGACATTCTTCTATCATGAAAGCCATAGTAGTTTCTGCACGCCAGGCAGTGTTGTAAGCGCTTTGCAGATGTTAATCCTTCGAACCTTAATATCCTGCAGGGTCACAGTGTTATCATCCCCCAGTTTACAGATGAGGGACTGAGACGCCCAGAGGCTCAGTCACTTGCAGAGCTCAGCGGCTGTTAAGGAGCCAGCGTTTGAGCTTGGCCGACTGGCTTCAGAAGCCATGCTCTAAGCCATTCTGCCTTCCACTGTCATGTTTGATATAAATATATTTTTAGAAATATTATATAGCACATAAATATGTATTTGTTATTACCTGTCTCTCCTACTGGAATGTAAGGTCCCTGCAGACCAAGACTGAATTCCTTCCAGTTTCTACTACATCTCCAGCAGTTAGAACCCTCGTAGGCACTCCAGAATGAAGGAATTCTGCTAGTTTTACTCTCTGTATTTAAAAGCAGGATTTAATTATTTAAAGAAATTTATGTAAAGATTAGTATTTTCACCAAAGTCTGGGGCCTTTTTTACATAAGAGTATATGTTACTTAGGTTGTAAATTTTTGATAAATCTACTTAACATTATACGTTTAAAACCTAGTCTACCTTAAGAATTTAAGCTCAACTTACAAATCTCAATGTACTACTGATAAATATAGTTAAATTAAAATAGGCAGCTTTACTGATACTTTTATTAATGGTTGATTAATTCAAGTTGAGAAGACTATATTCTTCAACAGTTGTTCTCATTTACAAACTTGGTTAATTAAATTGCCTTCACTGTTTTAAGTTCTATTACAATTTAATGTATTCATTTTTCTTTTTAAGTCTTTGAAATGCCTGACAAGAAACGTTTACTATGCCAACAAGCCAAACTTCTCAAACCCTTAAACAACTCTTATTTATCTAATAAACTAAACTTACAGCAAATCAAACTCACTTAAACATCCTAACACTGTTTTACAAATGTAATCAAATGATTTAACATATCTTAGCATGAAATCACAACTCTGATTAAAAAATAATAGATTAATCCTAAACTTAACTTGTAAAATAACTAGTAGAAAAGGATTGTTATATGGCATTATTTCTGTAAACTTTTGAGCCTAGTTAGTATTCATGTATGCAGCCAGCTTGGGGAGAGTTCTCTGCTCCAAGGCAGTCTGAAGCAGCCACCCAGCTGTTCACTGAGGTCACACACAGGGCGGAAAGCCTGTGTTCATCTGATCATTAGATCTACCCACACTGCAGAGGGACATGCCAGGCCTTTTCTTCTAGTTGTTCTGATAACAGGAGATTTGGAGGCCACCTTCTTTAGATGCAATTAATTCTCACCTCTAAGTCTCAACTTCATGTGCTTTCCTTGCCTGCTTCTTTTGCAATTTTTTATTCAGTTTTTGAGTTTTGATTGCAGCCACCTCCCTGATTGTGACTGAATTCTTCATTCTTTCCCACTGGTCCGCCTCATCCCCTTGAGTCATGCTGACAATGAACATTTGTCAAACTGTGTGTATTTCAGTTCACTGATCTTTTGTTTAATACCTTCATTGAGTAGTAACTCAAATGTTTCAATACTTCATTCCTTTAATGGCTCAGTAATGAGAGTCCCTTGGACTGCAAGGAGATCCAAACCAGTCCATCCTAAAGGAGATCAGTCCTGGGTGTTTGTTGGAAGGACTGATGCTAAAGTTGAAACTCCAATACTTTGGCCACCTCATGCGAAGAGTTGACTCTCTGGAAAAGACTCTGATGCTGGGAGGGATTGGGGGCAGGAGGAGAAGGGGACGACAGAGAATGAGATGGCTGGATGGCATCACCGACTCGATGGACATGAGTTTGAGTGAACTCTGGGAGTTGGTGATGGACAGGGAAGCCTGGCGTGCTGTGATTCATGGGGTCGCAAAGAGTCGGACACGACTGAGCGACTGAACTGAAATGAATATTCCATTGTATGAAGAAACCACATTTTTCTAACCCATTTCTCAGTTGATAGACATTTGGGTCGTCCCCATCTTTTGGCTTCCCTGGTAGCTCAGCCAAGATCCCCTGGAGATGGATTAGGCTGCCCACTCAAGTATTCATGGACTTCCCTGGTGGCTCAGTTGGTAAAGAATCCACCTGCAATGCAGGAGACCTGGGTTCAATCCCTGGGTTGGGAAGATTCCCTGGAGGAGGGCGTGGCAACCCACTCCAATATTCTTGCCTGGAGAATCCCAGGGACAGAGGAGCCTGGTGGGCTGCAGTCCATGGGGTTGCAAAGAGTTGGAAACGACTGAGCAACTAAGCATGCACACACACACATTTTTTGCTGTTAAGAATAATGCTGCTTTGAAGATATTCATGTACAAGTTTTTGTACGCACATATGTTTTAGTTCTTTTCAGTTTATTCCTAGGAGTAGAATTGCTAGATCCTGTGAAAACAGTTTAATCATTTGAGTAGATGCCAAAGTGTCCTCACCACTTTAAATTTACAGGAGTGTGTAAGTGTTCCAATTTCTTTTATATTCTCATCATCACTTGTCTGACTTTTTGATTCTAGGCAGTTCTACTAGGTGTGAAGTGGTGTCTCATTGTGGATTTTATTTGCGTTTCCCGATGGCATCACCAACTCAATGGACATGAGCTTGAGTGAACTCCGGGAGTTGGTGATGGACAGGGAGGCCTGGCATGCTGTGATTCATGGGGTCGCAAAAAGTCGGACACAATTGAGCAGCTGAACTGAACTGAACTGAATAGCCATTGATAATGTACAATTTTTCATGTGTTCATTGGCAATTTGTATCAGTTCAGTTCAGTCGCTCAGTCGTGTCCGACTCTTTGTGACCCCATGAATCACAGCACGCCAGGCCTCCCTGTCCATCACCAACTCCTGGAGTTCACTCAAACTCATGTCCGTTGAGTCGGTGATGCCATCCAGCCATCTCATTCTCTGTCGTCCCCTTCTCCTCCCATCCCCAATCCTTCCCAGCATCAGAGTCTTTTCCAGTGAGTCAATTCGTCGCATGAGGTGGCCAAAATATTGGAGTTTCAGCTTTAGCATCAGTCCTTCCAATGAACACCCAGGATTGATCTCCTTTAGAATGGACTGGTTGGATCTCCTTGCAGTCCAAGGGACTCTAGAGAGTCTTCTCCAGCACCACAGTTCAAAAGCATCAATTCTTCGGTGATCAGCTTTCTTCACAGTCCAACTCTCACATCCATACATGACCACTGGAAAAAACATAGCCTTGACTAGACAGACCTTGGTTGGCGAAGTAATGTCTCTGCTTTTTAATATGCTATCTAGGTTGGTCATAACTTTCCTTCCAAGGAGTAAGCGTCTTTTAATTTCATGGCTGCAATCAGCATCCACAGTGATTTTGGAGGCCAAATAAATAAAGTCTGACACTGTTTCCACTGTTTTTCCATCTATTTCCCATGAAGTGATGGGACCAGATGCCATGATCTTTGTTTTCTGAATGTTGAGCTTCAAGCCAAATTTTCACTCTCCTCTTTCACTTTCATCAAGAGGCTTTTTAGTTCCTCTTCACTTTCTGCCATAAGGGTGGTGTCGTCTGCATATCTGAGGTTATTGATATTTCTCCCAGCAATCTTGATTCCAGCTTGTGCTTCTTCCAGCCCAGCGTTCCTCATGATGTACTCTGCATATAAGTTAAATAAGCAGGGTGACAAGATACAACCTTGACGTACTCATTTTCCTATTTGGAACCAGTCTGTTGTTCCATGTCCAGTTCTAACTGTTGCTTCCTGACCTGCATACACGTTTCTCAAGAGGCAGGTCAGGTGGTCTGGTATTCCCATCTGTTTCAGAATTTTCCACAGTTTATTGCGATCCATACAGTCAAAGGCTTTGGCATAGTCAATGAAGCAGAAATAGATGTTTTTCTGGAACTCTCTTGCTTTCTCCATGATCCAGCGGATGTTGGCAATTTGATCTCTGGTGCCTCTGCCTTTTCTAAAACCTGCTTGAACATCTGGGAGTTCACGGTTCACATATTGCTGAAGCCTGGCTTGGAGAATTTTGAGCATGACTTTACTCGCGTGTGAGATGAGTGCAATTGTGCGGTAGTTTGAGCATTCTTTGGCATTGCCTTTCTTTGGGATTGGATTGAAGACTGACCTTTTCCAGTCCTGTGGCCACTGCTGAGTTTTCCAAATTTGCTGGCATATTGAGTGCAGCACTTTCACAGCATCATCTTTCAAGACTTGAAATAGCTCAACTGGAATTCCATCACCTCCACTAGCTTTGTTCGTAGTGATGCTTTCTAAGGCCCACTTGACTTCACATTCCAAGATGTCTGGCTCTAGGTCAGTGATCACGCCATCCTGACTATCTTGGTCGTGAAGATCTTTTTTGTACAGTTCTTCTGTGTATTCCTGCCACCTCTTCTTAATATCTTCTGCTTCTGTTAGGTCCATACCATTTCTGTCCTTTATTGAGCCCATCTTTGCATGAAATTTTCCCTTGGAATCTCTAATTTTCTTGAAGAGCTCTCTTGTTTTTCCTATTCTGTTGTTTTCCTCTGTTTCTTTGCATTGATCACTAAGGAAGGCTTTCTTATCTCTCCTTGCTATTCTTTGGAACTCTGCGTTCAGATGCTTATATCTTTCCTTTTCTCCTTTGCTTTTCACTTCTCTTCTTTTCACAGCTATTTGTAAGGCCTCCTCAGACAGCCATTTTGCTTTTTTGCATTTCTTTTCCATGGGGATGGTCTTGGTCCCTGTCTCCTGTACAATGTCACAAACCTCCGTCCAGAGTTCATCAGGCACTCTATCTATCAGATCTAGTCCGTTAAATCTATTTCTCACTTCCACCGTATAATCATAAGGGATTTGATTGAGGTCATATCTGAATGGTCTACTGGTTTTCCCTACTTTCTTCAGTTTAAGTCTGAATTTGCCAATAAGGAGTTCATGATCTGAGCCGCAGTCAGCTCCTGGTCTTGTTTTTGCTAACTGTATACAGCTTCTCCATCTTTGGCTGCAAATAATTTAATCAATGTGATTTTGGCAATTTGTATACTTTGGAAAAAAATGTCTATTCATATCTTTATCCCATATTTTAATTGTGTTTTTTTATTATTAAACTGGAAAAGTTCTTAATATACTCTAGATATATCTCTTATTAAATACTCAATTTGCAAATATTTTCATCCATTTGTTTGTTTTCTTTTCACTTCATTGATGGTGTACTTGGAAACACAGTTTTTAATCAAGTCCAGTTTATGTGTTGTTGCTTATGTGTTTGATTCATATCTAAGAATCCATTGACAATTTAAGTTCGTACAGATTTACCCTTATGTTTTCTTCTAAGTGAGTCTTCTCAGGTGGCACGATGGTAAAGAATCTGCCTGCTGATGCAGGGGACACTGGAGACAGGTTCGATCCCTGTGTCTGGAAGATCTCCTGGAGGAAGAAATGGCAACCCACTCCAGTATTTTTGCCTGGAAAATCCCAGGGACAGAGGAGCCTGGTGGGCTACAGTCCACAGGGTCACAGAGTCGGACATGGCTGAGCGACTAACACTTTCTTCTAAGTTGTATAGTTTTAGTTCTTACATTTAGATTCTTCGTCTATTTTCAAGTAATTTTTATGGTATGGTGTAAGATATCTCATTCTTACGCATGTGGTTCTACAGTTGTCCCAGCACCATGTCTTGAAAGATGATTATTTCCTCCACTGTATGCTTTTGGCGCCCTTGTTGAAAGTTCGGTTGACCATATGGGTTGATTTCTGAGCCCTCTGCTTCTATTCCATTGATCTCTCTGTCTGTCCTTACTTCAGTACCATTTTGTCTTGACTGTCCTTGCTTGGTGGTAAGTGTTCAAACTGAAAAGTTTTAGTCCACAGCTTTGTTCCTCTTTTTCAAGATTGTTTCATCCTTGAAAAGAAAAGAAAGAAAGTGAAGTCGCTCACTTGTGTCCGACTCTTTGCAACCCCATGGACTGTAGTCCACCAGGCTCCTCTATCCATGGAATTTTCCAGGCAAGAGTACTGGAGTGGGTTGCCATTTCCCTCTCCAAGGAGTGGGTTGCCATTTCCCTCTCCAAGGAGTCCCTTGAAATCCCGTGGATTATAGGGTCAGTTTTGTCAGTATCTACAAAGAACCTAGCTGGAATTTCTGATAGATACTGCATTGAAGATCACTTTGGGGAGTTGTTTCCTATCTTAAGATAAAGTCTTCTGATCCATGAACATTATATTTACATATTTAATTTCTTTCAGCCGTGTTTTGTACTTTTCAGAGTATATGTTTTACACTTAAGTTTAATCCTAAATATTTTATTCTCTTTGATGATAATTAAATGAAATTATGTTTTTAACTTCATTTTCAGATTATTCGTTACAAGGGTACAATTGATCTGTGTATATTGATTTTGAATCCTGTCACCTTGCTGAGTTTGTTTATTAGGTCTAATATTTTTTAGAGGGTTCCTTAGGATTCTCTGTATATGAGATCATGTCATCTGCAAATAGAGATAGTTTCACTTCTTCCCAATATTTTATTTCACTTTTTGGCTGATGGCTGTTCTAGAATGTCTGGTACAATGTTGAATAGAAGAGGTGAGAGTGGACATTCTTGACTTGTTCCCGACCTTAAAGAGAGAGTATCCAGTCTTCTACCACTAAGCGTGATGTTAGCTGAGGGTTTTTCATAATTTAGAAGGCCTTTTTCGGATTGAGGGAAGTTCCCTTACATTCTTAGTTTTGTGAGTGTTTTTATCATGAAAGGGTATTAGATTTTTGTCATATACTTTGTTTATGTCTATTACGATAATCATGTTATTTTGTGTTTTATTCTTTCTATATGGTATATTACATTAATTGATTTTTTAATGTTAAACCAACCTTGTGTTCCTAGGATAAATCCCACTTGGTCATGTTGTCTAATTCTTTTAATATATTGCTAGGTTTGGTTGGCCAGAATTGGGGTGGAGGGGCAGAATTCTCACATCCATATTCATAATAGATATCAGTCTATGGTTTTTTCTCTCGTGATGTCTGATTTTAATGTCAAGTAAGTACTAGCTAATGGAATGAGTTAGGAAATATCCCTTCCTCTTTTCTTTTTCAGAAGTGTTTATAAAGAATTGATATTAATTCTTCTTTAAACATTTGAAAGAATTTATTGATGTCTTTTTGGGCTTCTCCTCTGACTTTCTGTCCCATCTAGCTTATTTTTTAAAATTTCTGCCAAATATGAATATCTGGAATATCAGTGACTATTTGAACTAAATTTTTTAAATGTTGTAGCATTTTATTTTTTTTTTATTTTATTTTTTTTTATTTTTTATTTTTTTTTTAATTTTAATTTATTTTATTGGAGGCAAATTACCTTTCATTAATATATTGGTTGGTTTTGCGATACATTGACATGAATCCGCCCCGGGTGTACATGTGCTCTCCCTCCCGAACCCCCCTCCCACCTCCCTCCTCCCCATATCCTCCCCCCATGTCATTCTGTTGTAGCATTTTATATTGCTGTTACAGGATGAAAAATAACACTCAAATAAGGACTTTTCTAGACTTGTATGTTGAATGGTTTCATATCACGAAGGGAGGAGAATCACCAGGAATGTTTCAAATCATGTTCAGGAGCTGCTTTCTAAAGGTTATCGCTTTATCTTTCCAATCTTTTCCCTCAGTTTGTAGGCAGATTTTTCTAATGGAAGTACATAAAACTAAGTTCTAAATCTTGCCATGGGTTGCAGCACTGTAAGAAAGGAAAGGACAGTTTCACATTTCATATACTACAAGGAATATATTATTGATTTCTTTAATAAACCAAGTGGGCCATGCCTGCTGCATGTGACCTTAAGGATGCTGGAGTCATCTCTGGCCCATCACTGTGCCCACCTGTTTTCTTTCTGTTCCCTTTCACCCTGTACCTTTCCCCAGAGCACCCTTGGGCCTGGAACTCCTCTGTCATCTGGTTCAACAAGGTCTCTCCTTTCTGCTCACCAGGTACTTTGGGAATCTTACCATTTTTTGGAAAGATTTTCCAATAAATATAAAAAAAAATCTGACATGTGGGTGCAGTAGGAGTGCTTAGAGAAAGAAGAGAAGAGACATTGAATATGGCTGGTGGAGGAGGAGGGGTTTACCCTGTGTGAAGGTTTTCCAGTGGGTGGGGATGGGGGATTCCAGAGCAGGACAATAGCTCAAGTGGCTCTGTGGGTATTTCTCTGGCTTATAAATTCCCATCAAACCTGTCCTGGGCTTGTTTATTAAAACCTGAATAATATTAATGTTGGTCTCAGAGTTTATAGATTCTATTCTCTGAAACTGCTTTCCTCCAGTTGGTGATATAAGCACTATATATAGAATATTCCTCTTGTGTGCTGATTTCTCCTGGAGTATTTCCCCATAGTTTTCTGTAAAGGGGTCTTCCCCAGATAAAGAAAGGCTTTTTCTTGAAAAAGTTTTGAAGATTGGTCTGGATGCAGAGAGAAAGCCTATTAATAAGGTGGGGATTAAGCTAAAAGACCTGTAGGCCTTTGGACACTTAAATGTTTCATTCTGTTCCATCTTTTTTATCATTAGGATTATTTAATTTCTTTTTAAAAATTTTAGTTGGATAATTGCTCTACAATGTTGTGTTGCTTTCTGCCATACAGCAACATGAATTAGCCACGATAACTCAGTTGGTAAAGAATCTGCCTGCAATGCAGGGGACCCTGGTTCCATTCCTGGGTTGGGAAGATCTGCTACTGAAGGGTTAGGCTGCCCACTCCAGTATTCTTGGGCTTCCCTTGTGGCTCAGCTGGTAAAAAATCCGCCTGCAATGCAGGAGACCTGGGTTCGATCCCTGGGTTGGAAAGATCTACTGGAGAAGGGAAAGGCTACCCACTCCTGTATTCTGGCCTGGAGAATTCCATGGACTGTATAGTCCATGGGGTCGCAAAGAGCCGGACCTGACTGAGCTACTTTCATTTTCACTTTTCACTTTCATGCATATGTCCCCTTCCTCTTGAATCTCCCTCCTTCCTCCCATACAATCCCACTCCTCTAGGTTGTCACAGAGCACCAGGTTTGATGATGCCTTTTGCCCTATTGCTTTGTAGCAGAGTGAATCCATCACAGACATGTATAAATAAATTAGTAGCATTAATTTAAAATTGCAATTTCAGACCTAAATTGTATATGCTTTTGTCTCTTGTGAAATTGGAATGCATCGTAATAGCCATTTGGCTTTTATGAAAGGGCCATATATGCATGAGAAGATAAGGAAGAGTGGAATGTAATGCCTCAGGCCTAATTGTGTCACAAGTTAGGAATAAACCATATTTATTTCAGTGCATTTAAGGGCTGCTCAATGATTATTGCCTCTTCCTCTGTTTCTTTATATCTTTCATATTTATTCAAGATGATAGCTTTTATCTGTATTAATTCTTGGCTTTACAAAGTAATTTTGTTAGACTGTGGTTTTTCATTTCATTCTCTCTGTTTTATGGGGATTTTCTCATTAGAATAATGAAAGAATATTTTAATAACAAATACAAAAAGTAATAAATGCTTTAGAGGAACAAGCATTAAATGAATCCACTACACCCTTTAAAGGGAAATATTAGTTCTTGCAGGCACATTTACAATATGTTACTATACTATGGAATAGTTGATCTCTCCTAAAGCATAAGTGTAATTCTGTTCCTTGAACCTACAAAAATGCTAGTTTTGAACACTTTAGAAAAGCATGTCTTCAATACAACTTACTTTTCTTTCTATAGAAGTATTTATTTTAAAATTGTTTTTAAAACACAGGTAAATTTTTTATAAGACCACCAAGAAGAATTTCATCCAGATATAATCAATGTTAGTAACTCTTTCCTAGTGGTTTTAAATTTTCTATTAATAGGCTTTTCACTTCTCAAGACTCTGTAACTAGGATGGAATCCAAAGCCCCTGGTGAAGTTGTGAGGACACACTAGCCTGGCCTGTGCTTCGCTCACAACTGTGTTTTAGGCACGTCTTCCTCCTGCTCTCGTTGCTCCAGATAACACATAAGTATTTCGTTTGGGCTCCTCAAAAAGCCAGAACTTTTCTTGTCTTGCTGCTTTGGAATATGATGTTTCCTCTACCAGCATATTCCCTTCCCAGTGTCATCTTTTCTTTTTTTGTCCTTCAGCCACAAAATTGAGTTTGTCATACTCTGCAGTTCATTCCATCTTTATTAGTTTTATTATTTTTTTGTCTTCAGATCCCATGTCTTCTCTCCCTTTTCCCTTTCCCACAAAAGTAGCCACTTTGTTAAGTATGTGTTTAGAGATATGCCCATCTCTGAATGATATATTGTGCTTTCTGTGAGTGTATGTGTTTTTAAGCTTCATTAATGGTATTGCATGATAATCTCATTCAGCTTCTCGTTCCTTGTTTTGGGAACCATTTCTGTTGCTGTTTCGCCAGCCTAGCTTATCCATTCTAGTGCGGGGTAGCGCTCCATGGCACGTGCTTACCAGTTATCTTTCTCCAGTAACGGGCACCTATGCCATGCTGGGGACAATATCCTCATACGTATTCTTTCATCCATCTCTTCACAGGGTTAATCCCTACTCCTCTTTTAGGCCCAGGCTTAATGTCACTTCCTGAAAGTCACATTGCCTTTAGGCACATTTAATACCATGCTACTCCCATTTCTTATATAAATTAAGCTCCCTGGTGGGCTCCTGGGACATTTCTTGAAAATGTCCAAGTTGTTCAAGTTTGCAATCATATATTTATTTTGATGATTTTGGCATTTTGTTTTGATGATTGTCTTTCTCACCAGACTGTGAGCTCTTTGGCTGTAGGAACCATAATCTATTCAGTTCATCACTCTTTCCTACTGCTTAATACAGTGCCTTTCACTCAGTTGGGGCCATGCTATGTTGTACGTTTTTAACATTATACTACTACAGTTGTGATATAGAAGCATGTTTTAATATTTCATAAGCTTCATTTTTTTTTTTTTTGTAGTAGGAAATGGCAACCCACTCCAGTGTTCTTGCCTGGAGAATCCCAGAGACGGCGGAGCCTGGTGGGCTACTGTCTATGGGGTTGCACAGAGTCGGACACGACTGAAGTGACTTAGCAGCAGCAGCAAGCTTCATTTTTTAGAGTAGTTTTAGACACACAGCATGGTTGAGCAGAAAGAATCCCCACACACCGCTCACCTCCTCACACACAGCCCTGCCCTCCGTCAACATCCAGCGTCAGTCTGGTATCTTTGTTACAGGTAATGAACCTTCACTGACCCTTCATTAGCAAGCCAAGGTCCCAGTTTACATGAGTTCATCTTGGTGTTACACATCTCTTGAGCGTGGAAACATGTGGAATGACAAGTGTCTACCTTTACAGTACTTACAGTATCATACAGAGTAGTTTGACTGCCCTAAAAATTCCCCATGCTCCACCTACTTATCCCTCCCTTCCTACGCCAAACTCTGTGCCAACCATTAATTTTTTTTTTTAACTGTATTCCCAATTTTGTCTATTCTTTTCTTGAATGTTACATAGTTGGAATCATACAATATGTGGCCTTTTAAGATTGGCTTTTTTCATTTAGCAGTATGCACTTGAGGCTCCTCCATGTCTTTTACTGACTTTATAGTTCTTTTATTTTTTAGCATTGAATAAGTCCATTGTAAAGGAGATCAGTCCTGGGTGTTCATTGGAAGGACTGATGCTAAAGCTGAAGCTCCAATACTGTGGCCACCTCATGCGACGAGTTGACTCTCTGGAAAAGAGTCTGATGCTGGGAGGGATTGGGGGCAGGAGGAGAAGGGGATGACAGAGAATGAGATGGCTGGATGGCATCACCGACTTGATGGACATGAGTTTGAGTGAACTCCGGGAGTTGGTGATGGACAGGGAGGCCTGGCGTGCTGTGATTCATGGGGTCGCAAAGAGTTGGACACGATTGAGCAACTGAACTGAACTGGATGCTCCATTGTCTAGACATACCGAAATTTATCTACTCACTTATTAAAGGCATGTTGGTTGCTTCTGAGTTTTAGCAATTATTAGTAAAGTTTTTATAAATATTTATCGGCTTTCCAGGTGGCTCAATGGTAAAGAATTTGCCTGCCAAGTCAGAAATGGGGGTTTGATCCCTGGGTTGGGAAGATCTTCTGGAGAAGGAAATGGAAACCCACTCCAGTATTCTTGCCTGGAAAATCCCATGGAGAGAATAGCCTGGCACGCTATAGTCCATGGGAGTCACAAAAGAGTTAGACATGATGTAGTGACTAAACAAGGGTGAGGGCTTAGATAGTTTTTTCAACATCTTTATTCTTTGCTAATATAAGCATTCAGTGCTGTAAATTTCCTTCTAAACACTACTTTCACTTCATCCTACAGATTTTGATTAGTGTTTTCATTTGCATTTATTTAGTTCAAATATTTTCTTAATTTCTCTTGAGACTTGTCCTAGGACCTTTGTGAAGTTTTGAATGTTGTTTAATCTCTAACTCATGTACACCTGGGGCGAATTCATGTCAATGTAGGGCAAAACCAACCAATATAATATTGTAAAATAAAAAAATAATAAATTAAAAAAATAAATAAATAAAAAGTCATTCATTAAAAAAACAAAATAAAACTTTCCAGCTATCTTTCTGATATTGGTTTCTGGTTTAATTTTCTGTGCTCTGAAAGCATACATAGTGTGATTTCTATTTTTTTATATTTTTAAGGTCTGTTTAATGGTCCAGAATGTGATCTATCTTAGTGAATATGTGATCTTGAGAAGAATATGTATTCTGCTGTTAATGAGCAAAGTATTCTATAAATGTCAATTAAATCCAGCCAGTTGATTATACTGTTCAGTTGAACTATATCCTTAGTAATTACTGCCTGTTGGAACTTACAGACAAAACATCAGTCTCCACCTATCATAGTGAGTTTATCTATTTATCTTTCCATTTTTACCAGGTTTTTTATTGATTCAAAATCAACCCCTTTATCACTATGTAATAACCCTGTTTTTATTCCTGCTAATTTTCCTTGCTCTGAAATCTACTCTGTTTGAAATTAATACAGATACTCCGGGTCTCTTTTGATTAGTATTGCCATGGTATCTTTCACCATCTTCTTACTTTCAATTCACATGTATCTTTATTTTTAAAGTGGGTTTTTTGTGAACAGCATATCGTTTAGTATTGGTTTTTGATTGACTCTAATGATTCTAATTCATTCATTTCATTCATTATGGTTTATTCATTCATTTAGTTAATAATATGTGAACTAAATACAAATGAAAACACTACTCTGTGTTTTATTTTTTTTTGATTATAGCACAATGCCAAAAACATTAACAGTTAAAATTTCACCAAATGAAAAAAATACTATAGAATACACAGTTGCAAAAAGCTACATTAAGTTATTTTACAACTGCCTCAAGCTGCAAAAAGAAAAAAACCCAATGCCATACCTAAAACTCTCTGTGTTTTAATTGGTCCTTTAGACCGTTGACATTTAGAGTGATTACTAATATAGTCAGATTAATATCTACCATATTTGTTGTTTTCTGTTCATTGCTCTTATTCTTTCTCTTGTCTTTTGCTCCTTTCACCATTTTTGTTTTTATTTGAGCATTTTATGTAATTTTGCTTTCTTCCCTTTCTTAGCATATCAATTATACTTCTTTTTTTTCCCCAGTGGTTGTCCTAGAGTTTGCAGTGGACATTTGCAACTAATCCAGGTCCACCTTCACATAACACCACAGGCATACCTTGTTTATTGTGCTTTGCTTTAGTGGATGTCACCTGTATTACGTTTTTTACAAAGTGAAGATTTGTGACAACCCTGTGTCAAGCAAGTCTATTGGTGCCATTTTTCAAACAGCATTTGCTCACTTTGTGTCTATGTCTCACATTTTTATAATTCTCACAATATTTCAAGCTTTAATATTATTATATTTGTTATGGTGGTCTGTGATCAGTGATCTTTTATGTTACTACTATGAAGTACTAAAGTCTCAGATGATGGTTAGCATGTTTTAGCAATGAAGTATTTTTAAATTAAGGTATATATGTTGTTTTATAAACACAATGCTATTGTACACTGAACAGATTACAGTGTAAAGAGAGCATAACTTTTCTATGCCCTGGGAAACGAAAAACTCTTGTGACTTGCTTTTTTGTAAAACTTATTTTATTGCAGTGATCTGGAACTGAACCCACAGTACCTCTCAGACTTGCCTCTGTATAGCTTCACTGGGTGGTACAAGTTTCTTATAAGAAAGTATTTGTAATTCTTTCCTCCTGTATTATATCATTGCTGTTGTTACTTCAATTATCCATAATCTACAATCACCAAATACATTGTTGCTGTTATTATTTTAATCAAACTATTATGTTATATCAATTAAGAATAAGAAAAAGAACCCAATTTTAAAATTTTATCTTCACGTATTCCTTCTCTAAGGCTTTTTATGTTCTTTATGGACATACAAGTTTCTGACCTGTGTCATTTTCCTTCTCTCTGAAGAAATTCTAACATTTTTGCAAGATCTACTGACAACAGATTCCTTTGGTTTTTGTTGGTCTGAGAAAGTCTTTATTTCTCCTTCTGAAGGATGATTTCTCTGGTTGTAGAATTATAGCTTCTTTGTTTTTTTTTTTTTTTTTCCTTTCAAGACTTTGAATATTTTGGTCTTGTCTCTTCTTGATTGCGTGATTTTTGAGAAATCTGATGTACTTCTTACCCTTGCCCCTCTGTAGGTAAGTTGTCTTCCCTATGTCTTTTTTCAAGACTGTTCTTTGATTTTCTGTAGCTGGAATATGATATCCCCAGGTGTTGGTTTTTTGGCACTTATCTTGCTGAATGTTCTCTGAGCTTCCTGATCCACTGACTAGTGTCTAACATTAATTTGGGGAAATTCTCAATCACAGTTGCTTCAGATGTTTCTTCTTTTCCTTTCCCTCTTCTCCTCTGGTATTCCCAATACATGTATGTTACATTTGTAGTTATCCTATGGTTCTTACATATTCTGTTTTATTTTTTTCAGTGTTTATTCTTATCTGTTTTCTGTTTTAGAAGTTTCTATTGACATTACTTTAAGCTTCAACCTTTTCCAGTCTTACAGTGTTTGGTTTGTTTTCAACCTCTAGTGTTTCTGTTTGGTTCTTTCTTACAGATTTCATCTCTCTCCTTATACTATTAATCTTTCTTGCATATTGTCTCTTTTTTATCCATCATATTCCTTAGTATTTTATTTTTTTAATTTATTTTTATTTTAATTGGAGGTTAATTACTTTACCATATTGTGGTGGGTTTTGCCATACATTGACATGAATCCGCCACGGGTGTACATGTGTTCCCCATCCAGACCCTTCCTCCCACCTCCCTCACCATTCCATCCCTCAGGGTCATCCCAGTGCACCAGCCCTGAGCACCCTGTCTCATGCATCGAATCTGGACTGGCGATCTGTTTCACATATGATAATATACATGTTTCAATGCTATTCTTTCAAATCATCCCACCCTCGCCTTCTCCCACAGAGTCCAAAAGACTGTTCTATACATCTGTGTCTCCTTTGCTGTCTCGCATATAGGGTCATCGTTACCATCTTTCTAAATTCCATATATATGCGTTAGTATACTGCATTGGTGTTTTTCTTTCTGACTTACTTCACTCTGTATAATAGGCTCCAGTTTCATCCACCTCATTAGAACTAATTCAAATGTATTCTAGTGGCTGAGTAATATTCCATTGTATATATGTACCACAGCTTTCTTATCCATGTGTCTGCCGATGGACGTCTAGGTTGCTTCCATGTCCTATCTATTGTAAACAGTGCTTATAGTGAAAATGAGTATACTACCCAAAGCAATCTGTAGATTCAGTGCAATCCCTATCAAGCTGCCAATGGTATTTTTCACAGAACTAGAACAAATAATTTCACAATTTGTATAGAAATACAAAAAACCTCAAATAACCAAAGCAATCTTGAGAAAGAAGAATGGAACTGGGGGAATCAACCTGCCTGACTTCAGGCTCTACTACAAAGCTACAGTCATCAAGACACTATGGTACTGGCACAAAGACAGAAATATAGATCAATGGAACAAAATAGAAAACCCAGAGATAAATCCATGCACCTATGGACACCTTATCTTTGACAAAGGGGGCAAGAATATACAATGGAGAAAAGACAATCTCTTTAACAAGTGGTGCTGGGAAAACTGGTCAACCACTTGTAAAAGAATGAAACTAGAATACTTTCTAACACCGTACACAAAAATACACTCAAAATGGATTAAAGATCTAACTGTAAGACCAGAAACTATAAAACTCCTAGAGGAAAACATAGGCAAAACACTCTCTGACATAAATCACGCAGGATCCTGTATAACCCACCTCCCAGAGTAATGGAAATAAAAGCAAAAATAAACAAATAGGACCTAATTAAAATTAAAAGCTTTTGCACAATGAAGGAAACTATAAACAAGGTGAAAAGACAGCTTTCAGAATGGGAGAAAATAATAGCAAATGAAGAAACTGACAAAGAATTAATCTCAAAAATATACAAGCAACTCCTGCAGCTTAATTCCAGAAAAATAAATGACCCAAACAAAAAATGGGCAAAGAAGTAAACAGACATTTCTCCAAAGAAGACATACAGATGGCTGACAAACACATGAAAAGATGCTCAACATCACTCAGTATCAGAGAAATGCAAATCAAGACCACAATGAGGTACCATCTCATGCCAGTGAGAATGGGTGCTATCCAAAAGTCTACAAACAATAAATGCTGGAGAGGGTGTGGAGACAAGGGAACCCTCTTACACCGTTGGTGGGAATGCAAACTATTACAGTCACTGTGGGGAACAGTGTGGAGATTCCTTAAAAAACTGGAAATAGAACTGCCATATGACCCAGCAATCCCAGTCCTGGGCATACACACCGAGGAAACCAGAACTGAAAGAGACACGTGTACTCCTTAGTATTTTAATCACCATTATTTTAGATCGTGGTGTAAGAACGCCAACATCTCTGCTGTATGTCAGTCTGGTTGATGCTTGATGGTTGCTGCATCTCCTCACTTTTTTTTTACCTTTAGCATTTTTTTTAAAAGTCAGACATGAGATATTGGGTAAAAGGAACTTAGGTAAACAGGTCCACTGCAATCCCTGTTATCATCAGTCAGTTCAGTTCAGTTCAGTCGCTCAGTCGTGTCCGACTCTCCGCGACCCCATGAATCACAGCACGCCAGGCCTCCCTGTCCATCACCAACTCCCGGAGTTCACTCAAACTCATGTCCATCGAGTCGGTGATGCCATCCAGCCATCTCATTCTCCGTTGTCCCCTTCTCCTCCCGCCCCCAACCTTTCCCAGCATCAGAGTCTTTTCCAGTGAGTCAACTCGTCGCATGAGGTGGCCAAAGTATTGCAGTTTCAACTTTAGCATCAGTCCCTCCAATGAACATCCAGGATTGATCTCCTCTAGAATGGACTGGTTGGATCTCCTTGCAGTATAAGGGACTCTCAAGAGTCTTCTCCAACACCACAGTTCAAAAGCATCGATTCTTCGGCGATCAGCCTTCTTCACAGTCCAACTCTCACATCCATACATGACCACGGGAAAAACCATTGCCTTGACTAGACGGACCTTGGTTGGCAAAGTAATGTCTCTGCTTTTTAATATACTATCAAGGTTCGTCATAACTTTCCTTCCAAGGAGCAAGCGTCTTTTAATTTCATGGCTGCAATCAGCATCTGCAGTGATTTTGGAGCCCAAAAAAACGAAGTCTGACACTGTTATCGTACAGAGGCTTTATTGATGTGGAGGTAATGTGGGGGGAGGGGAAGCACTCTGTGTGCTGTGGTTAAGTCTCAGTCTTTCAGTGAACACAAGCCCCTGGGCTATATTCATCACAAGTGCTTCTTAGGTGTGATATAAGAAGGCTTGGAGGGGTTGGAGTTAGGTAATCCCCTTCCTTCAAGTCAGACTTGGAGTTAGAATTGGGATTACCCTTTCCCCATTTGATTAGATGCTGGTAAAAACTAGTTATGAGAACAGGCTTTTGTTAAGGCAAACAAATTGCTGTGGACTTATTATAAATGGTTATTTATCCCTTCTTTCTGGAAGCAGGATGGAATTTTTCTGTCATCTTTTCCCTAAGATCTTAGAGATAAAGTCATCAAAGCCTTTTGCCTCTGGTACCCCATGCTCAAGCCTCCAGGAGTTGTGTTTCTCTCTCAAGCTAGTTCATGCTCAGTCTCCAGAAATTAGCCAATTAACCTTGAAGTATTCCTACCAGATATTGACTTCAGAGGGGTTGCTGACCAGTTTCTGTGCCACTTAACCTTTGGTTTTCTGTATCTGCTTGGGGCTCCAATATTCAGGTTGTCCTCTGTCCTATAACCTCAGGTCTCTCTTAGATCTAAGAAGAGTTGTTGATTTTCAGTCTTTCACTTCTTAATTGTTGTGAGGATTACAGTGAAAGCTTTCAAGCTCTTAAGTGTCACACTAGAAGCTCCAAAGTCCAGAAGCATTGTTTTTCATTAATGAATAGCATTTCATCTTCTGGGTATATGTCTAATTCTTGACAAAATCTTCTTTTGAAAGAAGAAAAGATCTTTTAGTTCAGTCAAAAACCCAAGTGTCACAGAATTTTCTACTTTTTTGCTCTGAGGGCTCATTTTATTTTACATGTTTGTAATTTATTTATTAACTTAGGCTTTTTAGATTCTTCTTAAAGCCTTCCCATCCATACCTTCAGAAGTAAATATGGACTATTAGATGGTGATCATTTTGGAGACTTTTAATTTTAAATCTTCACATAAATCTAAAACCAAAAGCTAGTCATTTTTATACAAAGAAATTGTCTTTATTTTGAGTTATCTTCAAGAAAGCACATTTCATTAGCTAGATAATGAGCATTTGAAATGAACTTTTTTATTTTAGTTATTATTAAGCTTCTTAGTAAATATTATCTTCAGTTCAGTTCAGTCGTTCAGTCATGACCGATTCTTTGCGACCCCATGAATCACAGCACGCCAGGCCTCCCTGTCCATCACCAACTCCCGGAGTTCACTCAAACTCATGTCCACAGAGTCGGTGATGCCATCCAGCCATCTCATCCTCTGTCGTCCCCTTCTCCTCCCACCCCCAACCCTTCCAGTATCAGTCTTTTCCAGTCTTTCCAGTCTTTTCCAACTCTTCGCATGAGGTGGCCAAAGTATTGGAGCTTCAGCTTTAGCATCAGTCCTTCCAATGAACACCCAGGATCAATCTCCTTTAGAGTGGACTGGTTGGATCTCCTTGCAATCCAAGGGACTCTCAAGAGTCTTCTCCAGCACTGTTCTGCTAATCCCCCAGGGGTGGGTCCTTATCACTGAACACCTGGAGCTGGGTAGCAGGGTAGACTGTTTGCTTTAATCTGATGACACTACAGCTCATGATCCTCTGTCTTAAAACTTTAAGAAAAAGCTCTATCTACTGGCTGTAGTTTATAAATATAAAAGTGGTTATAATACTTTTGTTTGGTCAGACCTTTCAAGATGGCTGTTCTCTTGCTCTCTGTACTTCCCCAACTCAACCAGCCCCTGCTTTATTCACGTGACTAACCAGTTCTCTTAGTTGTAGGGTTTCATTAGTCCCTGGTAACTGATGAGCGCACCTGACATCAAATCCCCCAAGAATGGTAGCCTCCTTCCCTCCCGAACCTCAGAGACTGCTGCTGCGTCCCCACCACCATCTCCTGTGCCATTAGGGTGTTGTTCTGGGAGCCTTTGGGTAAGATTCTCCTGTCCAGTAAGCCTTTGATATTTATCTTGCTGTAGCCAGGCTCTTTCTTCAGTTTCAAGGCTGGCCCAATAAAAGTTTTATAAACATGCAAGGTGTAGCACAGCTCTTTATATTGGTTTCTGTAGTCTTTTTTTTTTTGATGGTTCATCAGTGTAATAGATTTCAGTCAGTCAGTTCAGTCACACAGTCGTATGCGACTCTTTGCGACCCTATGGACTGCAGTACGCCATGCTTTCCTGTCCATCACCAGCTCCCAGAACTTGCTTAAATTCATGTCCATCTAGTCTATCATATTATCCAACCATCTCACCCTCTGTCGTCCCCGTCTCCTCCTGCCATCAGTCTTTCTCAGCATCAGGGTCTTTTCCAGTGAGTCAGTTCTTTGCATCAAGTGGCTAAAGTATTGGAGCTTCAGCTTTAGCATCAGTCCTTCCAGTAAATATTCAGGACTGATCTCCTTTAGGATGTACTGGTTGGATCTCCTTACAGTCCAAGGTACCCTCAAGAGTCTTCTACGCCACAGTTCAAAAGCATCAATTCTTTGGCATTCAGCTTTCTTCACAGTCCAACTCTCACATCCATACATGACTGCTGAAAAAACCATAGCTTTGACTAGATGGACCTTTGCAGGCAAAGTAATGTCTCTGCTTTTTAATATGCTGACTAAGTTTGTCATAGCATCTTTTAATTTCGTGGATGCAATCAACATCTGCAGTGATTTTGGAGACCAAGAAAATAAAGTCTGTCACTGTTTCCGTTGTTTCCTTATCTATTTGCCATGAAGTGATGGGACCAGATGTCATCATCATAGTTTTTTGAATGTAAACTTTTAAACCAGCTTTTTCACTCCCCTCTTTCACTTTCATCAAGAGGCCCTTTAGTTCCTCTTTGCTTTCTGCCATAATGGTGGTGTCATCCACATATCTGAGGTTATTGATATCATAGCAATCTTGATTCCAGCGTGTGCTTCATCCAGCCTGGCATTTCACATGAAGTACTCTGCATATATGTTAATTAAGCATATGTGACAATATACATCCTTGACGTACTCCTTTCCCAATTTTGAACCAGTTCATTGTTCCATGTCCAGTTCTAACTTTTGCTTCTTGACCTGCATACAGATTTCTCAGGAGGCAGGTCCGGCCATCTCTTTAAGAATGGTCAGAGTTTGTTGTGATCTACACAGTCAAAGGCTTTGGCGTAGTCAATAAAGCAGAAGTAGATGTTTTTCTGGAACTCTCTTGCTTTTTCTATCATCCAATGGATGTTGGCAATTCGATCTCTGGTGCTTTTGCCTTTCTAAATCCAGCTTGAGCATCTGGAAGTTCTTGTTTGATGTATTGTTGAATCTTGACTTGGAGAATTTTGAGCATTACTTTGCTAGCATGTGAAATGAGTGCAATTGTATGGTGGTAAGAACATTCTTTGGCATTGCCCTTCTTTGGGTTTGAAACAAAAACTGACCTTTTCCAGTCCTTGGCCACTACTGAGTTTTCCAAATTTGCTGGCCTATTGAGTACAGCACTTTAACAGCATAATCTTTTAGGATTTGAAATTGCTTAACTGAAATTCCATCACCTCCACTAGCTTTGTTCGTCATGATGCTTCCTAAGGCTCACTTGAGTTCACATTCCAGGATGTCTGGCTCTAAGTGAGTGATCACTCCATCATCATTATCTGGTTCATGAAGATCTTTTTTCTACAGTTCTTCTGTGTATTCTTGCCACCTCTTCTTAATATCTTCTGCTTCTGTTAGGTCCATACCATTTCTGTCCTTTATTGTGACCATCTTTGCATGAAATGTTCCCTTGGTATATCTAATTTTCTGGAAGAGATCTGTAGTCTTACCCATTCTATTGTTTTCCTCTATTTCTTTGCTTTGATCATTTTGGAAGGCTCTCTTTATCTCTCCCTGCTTTTCTTCGGAACTCTGTATTCAGATGGATATACTCTTTCATTTTCTCTGGGCCTTTTGCTTCTCTTCTTTTCTCAACTATTTGTAAGGCCTTCTCAGACAACCATTTTGCCTTTTTATATTTCTTTTTCCTTGGGGATGGTTTTGATCCCTGCATCCTGTACAATGTTATGAACCTCCATCCATAGTTCTACAGCCACTCTGTCTATAAGATAAAATCCCTTGAATCTATTTGTCACTTCTACTGCATAATCATAAGGGATTTGATTTAGGTCATACCTGAATGGTCTAGTGGTTTTCCCTACTTTCTTCAATTTAAGTCTGAATTTAGCAATAAGGAGTTCATGATCTGTGCCACAGTTAGCTCCCAATCTTGTTTTTGCTGACTGTATAGAGCTTCTCCATCTTTAGCTGCCAAGAATATAATCAGTCTGATTTTGTTATTGACCATCTGGTGATATCCATGTGTAGAGTCTTCTCTTGTGTTGTTGGAAGAGGGTGTTTGCTATGACCAGTGTGTTCTCTTGGCAAAACTCTATTAGCCTTTGCCCTGCTTCATTTTGTACTACAAAGCTAAACTTGCCTGTTACTCCAGGTATCTCTTAATTTTCTACTTTTGCAGTTTAGCCCCCCTATGATGAAAAGGACATCTTTTGGGAGTGTTAGTTCTAGAAGATCTTGTAGGTCTTCATAGAAACTTCAGCTTCTTTGGCATTAGTAGCTGGGGCATGGACTCGGATTCAGTTCAGTTCAGTTCAGTTCAGTCGCTCAGTCGTTATTGAATTGTTTGCCTTGGAAATGAACAGAGATCATTCTGTCATTTTTGAGATTGCATCCAAGTACTGCATTTTGGACTCTTTTGTTGACTATTAGGTCTACTACATTTCTTCTAAGGGATTCTTGCCCACGTTAATAGATATAATGGTCATATGAATTAAATTTGCCCATTCCTGTCCATTTTAGTTCACTGATTCCTAAAATGTCAATGTTCACTCTTGCCATCTCCTGTTTGACCACTTCCAATTTGCCTTGATTCATGAACCTAACATTCCAGGTTCCTATGCAATATTGCTCTTTACAGCATCAGACTTTACTTCCATCACCACTACTGGGCATTATTTTTGCTTTGGCTCAGCCTCTTCATTCTTTCTGGAGCTATTTCTCCAATCTTCTCCAGTAGCATATTGGGCACCTACGTACCTGAGGAGTTCATATTTCAGTGTCATATCTTTCTGTCTTTTCATACTGTTCATGGGGTTCTGAAAGGAAGAATACTGAAGTGGTTTGCCATTCCCTTCTCCAGTGGACCACGTTTTGTCAGAACTCTCCACCATGGCTCATAGTTTCATTGAGTTAGATAAGGCTGTGATTCATGTGATCATTTTTGTTAGTTTTCTGTGATTGTGGTTTTCATCCTGTCTTCCCTCTGATGGATGAGGATAAGAGGCTTGTGGAAACTTCCTGATGGGAGTGATTGACTGTCTGGAAAACTGGGTCTCTCTTTGGTGGGGAAGGCTATGCTCACTATATCTTTAATCCAATTTTCTGCTGATGGGTGGGGCTGGCTTCCCTCCCTGTAGTTTGGCCTGAGAAGGCAGTATGGTGACTTCCTTCAGAAGGACTTATGCCAATGTGCCACAGCTCCCAGGATGCTGTAGTCACAGCCCCGAGGCTGTGGCAGGTCACTGTCAACCCACACCCCCCAAGACTGGTGGAAACTCACAGGTGAGTCTGGCTCAGTCTCTTGTGGGTTCACTGCACCTTTTTTTCTGGGTCCTGGTGTTTACAAGGTTTTGTTGTGTCCTCCCTGATGCTGGGAAAGATTGAAGACAGGAGGAGAAGTGGATGACAGAGGACGAGATGGTTGGATGGCATCACTTACTCAACGAACAGGAGTTTGAGCAAGCTCCTGGAGATGGTGAAAGACAGGAAGCCTGGCATGCTGCAGTCCATGGGGTCGCAAAGAGTTGGACACAACTGAGTGAACAACATCAACTGGGATATATGCATTTAATAATAAATAGGTCACATGTTCTCTTCTTTCCCCTATGGAACCATTCAGCAATTAGGAAAGCAAAGAATGCCTTAATATCAATCTTAACTTTGGTTGAAAGAATGTGATTAGGTGGATAATGCCTTTAGAAAGTTTACCTCTGTGAATTCAGCATTGAAAGTTCTGACTTTTGACCTCAGTGTTTATTTCTGAAAGTCACTTAGACTGGGGGTGGTTTAAATTTTATCCTCATAATACTTGATTCCGCCATCTTTTGGACTATATCTTCATTGACATTTAGTAAAAGACATCTGTGTAGATTTTTCATTTGGTTAAAGGAAGCAATGTGAAAACGTGAAAAAAATAGTGACTCTTGTATTTCAGTTTTCCAGTGTTGTTTGCGAGTGCTGAAGATATTTTAAAACAATGCTGTCGAATAGAACTTTATGCAGTGAAGACATTGTTCTTTTGCACTATTCAGTATGTAGCCACTTATTAAAGTACAGATTTTAAATTTTTATTTAATTTTAGTTACATTTGAATAGGCACTTTTGGCTAGTGGCTACCATATCGACTAGTACAGATTTAGACTTTTGTTTGTTGATCGGTTGGCTTTTTTAATGTCTATAAAATTGAGTTGTGTGTCTGCATGCATGTGTTGTCAGAAGAGTTTAAGGACAATCTTTCATCCAAAGAAAGCTATCCGAAAGAAAAATTGGCATAAAAACTATAGAATTGGTTATATATAGAATCTGAAAGAATTGTCCAAGAGATAATTTAAAGCATAATAAGTTTGGTACACAGATTAAATGGACTTCTTCCCAGAAAAATGAAGAGCAGTCTAGGAATTGAAAACAGTGTCTGCTAGAAAGAGGGAGAAACAGAGGAAGTCAGTGGGGACAGAGGGAAGAAGGGAGGATATGGATGAAGGTAGGAATCACTTGTTGAAATTTTAGAAATTCTAAAGGAGGTATAATTACTACACTGGCTTTCCAATACAGTAGGGGGAAAAACTAAGCTGCTTTTTACAATGAAAACTCATGAAGTCATAGTTAAATCAACAGTAAAATCTGCTTTTTCCTCCATAACAATTAATTTCCAAATTAATGATGGAAAGAGCTTAAAGTAGAAATAGAAAGAGTTAAAAGTAGAAATCAGTTCAGTTCAGTTGCTCAGTTGTGTGCGACTCTTTGCCACCCCATGGACTGCAGCACACCAGGCCTCCATGTCCATCACTAACTCCCAGAGATTACTCAACCTCATGTCCATTGAGTCAGTATTGCCATCCAACCATCTCATCCTTTGTTGTCCCCTTCTCCTCCTGCCTTCAATCTTTCCCAGGATCAAGGTCTTTTCTAATGAGTCAGTTCTTTGCACCGGGTGGCTAAAGTATTGGAGTTTCAGCTTCAGCATCAGTTCTTCCAATGAATATTCAGGACTGATTTCCCTTAAGATAGACTGGCTGGATCTCCTTGCTGTCCAAGGGACGCTCAAGAGTCTTCTCAATTTCTATTCAAGTAGAAATAAAAAGAGTTAAATTTACTGGAAGTGTTACATAATTCAAATCCTTTATGGTGACCTCAAGAGTTTTTCCAATTTGAAATTAAAGAACTAACATTCCTGTAGGATAATCCTGTGTAAGGGGATCTCCACCCTCGTGGGAAAGTGGCAACTTATGATTCTGGGGAGAGAAGGTCAGGCAGCGGTTTCCTGAGTGACGTGTAAGGAGTAAGACTTCATCTGTCCTGATGGGCAGCTTTTTTCCCCCAAAGCCTATTTCTTGCTTCCTTTTTTTTTTTTTTTTTCTTTTGTTAAAAATTTATTTTTTTCTAGTTACTTTTCTCTTGCATTTTTATCTGTCTCAAAGGATTATCCAGTTTTATGGGCATAGTAACATATTTAAATGTTTCAACCGGTTTAACCAAAACAAAACAGATCGCAAATCCCCACCTTACCTCAATCTGTTAATATATTTTGTTTCACCTTTATCTCCTTCTTAGCATTTCTAAAGCAACTGTGCAGCTGTTTACTTCCGTAGAGAGAGAAAACAGATTGCCCACAACCTGCCAAATTTCTGTGTTGTCTGGGTGTGACAGTTCTGTATGTAATGATTCCAGGAGAACATTCTTAACTATATTTACAGTTTAAAATGTCGGAGCACCACAGTAGTAACACAGAAGGAGCTGAAAGTTTTAGATAATGAAATGCTTAGCCTGGTTTGGACAGACTGCACTGTAAACCAATTCCTATCACTCCATGTGGGTGGATGGAATTTTGGCCAGGTCGGTGGCATTTGAGAGGATTAAGATAGGAGAAAGTGTTGAATTCCAGAGATGGGACATGGCAGTATTAGAAAAATATTTCTGTTACATCTTTTGATGTGTTGGGGACAGAATAGTAAAGGGGCTTAACAGCTAAAATCCCTAATCTCATGCCTCACTTAAAAAAAATACTGTCCCAAAGAGCCTTGGGAAGGCGCTTAAATGTTCCCAGTGGTGGAGTTTAGCCATGCCAACAGCAGCAACACCAAGCACAGTGTGCATGATGCTGCCCCCTCTCAGTTTATAGGGAAGTGCTAATGTTTCTACACTTCAGCCGTGCCCTTCACTTTGCCCACTTGTCATCTTACTTCGTCAATAAGAAATTCTGCCCTGGTTCTTCCTTTTGAGTTCTGGCTATTCTCTCTTATTTCCTTGTCTGAAAACTACTGTTGCTGTAATGAACTGGGGAATGAAAACTTCAAAACCCTGATCTTAAAGAATCTCTTCCTACAGATCTAGGTATGACAGGCATGGTGCTAGAGTATGTGAGTTGGAAAGACACACTTCGTCACTTTCTGTGATGTCTTTGTAGAATATATTAATACCCAGAGAGTGTAATTACAGCATATTTTAGATGTAGAATTAACTTAGGCATTTTAGTGTGTTTTTGAATACACCTCAAAAAAAGCAGAAGTATATAAAGAAATCTGAAAGTCCATATTCAGCAATATGGCAGAGTAGATTTGATATCCTGATAACCTTTTACCAAACACCTAGAGGAACTGGATGAGATGGAAATGTACAGCTAGATGTCTGAGAAAGTTAGGAAAATCTCCTCATGCCCCCTCAAGAAAACTGCAGTAGGAGGCAGGTAAGAAACTGGCTCTTATGCTTCAGCAAGTCTGAAGACAGCTTCTAATTCTGGTAACCAAGAGGCTTACTGTTTCTAGGTTCTTTTTTTTTTCCTAAGGGGAAACCACAGTAAAGAATAGAATTTATATTAGAACACACACCAGTGAGCAGCAGCTCTTGTAGCAATGTGTGGAGTTCTTACTAAGGATCAATGCTAATATACTTTTTGTTCTATTGTATTCCATTCCGTTTTATTTATAAAATGCTGGTCGTGATGGTGATTCTCAATCTTGGCTGTGCATTCAGGTCACCTGGGAACTATAAAAATATACATTGCTGGCTCCCACCCTCTGTGATTCTGATTTAATTGGTCTTGGGTTGTGGCCGGGCAGTCTGGGTTTTAAAAGCTCCCTGGGTGATTCTAATGCACAGCCAAGGTTGAGAACCATAGCACTAAATTGATTTCACTATCTACTAATGGGACTTGACAGCAGTTTGAAAAACACTTCTCTATGGGGATATACCTTTAATGAAAGAGTAGACTAAATATAAAATCTCCTACCACGGAAGGAAGCGAAACAAACAGGAAATGTACCTGTCTCCCAGCCTAGGCAGTATGTTGGGGTAAAAAGTAGGCTCCCCCAATGAATATATAACCACTGGCTCATCATATATGTGGCGTGTGACACCCTGAGTCACCTGGAAGAGCAGACCCAAATGTCTCCAAAGGGATATACCTCAACACAGGCCAGCGGGAGGCCTTTCCTAACCGAAGACATACACCTCCCACTATCCGATTCTCAATCATCCAAGGCTCCAAAAAAAGCATGAGGCTACAAGCCACCAGGAGAGAATACAGAAGCAACAACAGAAAAATTGAACACCGGGCCCCTCAGAACTGCAGATATGCAGAATAAGAAATAAATATTTCTGAGTGGATTGAAGAAAGGTAAATGAAAAGCATAAAGCAGAATGCACTACCAGAAAGACTGGGGGAAACTTTAAAAGTACCAAATGAGGATCTCAGCGGTTAAGTAGCAGATCGGACAGAGCTATCTAAGAGAGAATTTGTAAACCAGGAGACAGAGCGAAATAAATGTTTCTCCAGGGGTACAGATTCTTTATGTCTAGAAGTAGATGGAAAATATTTAAGAAATGAAGAGACATATGGGTACAGTGAGAAGGTATAAGTACTTCAATTTAGACTTCCAGAAGAAGACAGTAATGAAAATGGGGATGTGGCTTCGAATTTTTAAAAACTAATGAGATATGAATCCTCAGATTCAGGAAGCCAAATATATCACAGGAAGGTAAAGAAAAAGAAATTTGTATGTAGACATATTGTAGTAAATTACTTAACAACAAGTGAAAGATCTTAAAAGGAATCAGAAAAAGGAAAGAAACTTGTCACTGGTTGCTATTCCTATTTAAGTAGACATCTCAACTTCAAAAATCAGAAGGCAGAATTACATATCAGCAGAATGTTGCAAAAAGGTAGCTGATAATGTAGACTTCTATTACTAACTCAAGTTCATTTTAAAACAAGGTCAATGTAAAGACATTATTAGATAATCAAATAGTGTATTTACCACTGATGCTGCTGCTGCTGCTGCTAAGTCACTTCAGTCGTGTCCAACTCTGTGTGACCCCATAGACGGCAGCCCACCAGGCTCCCCAGTCCCTGGGATTCTCCAGGCAAGAACACTGGGGTGGGTTGCCATTTACTTCTCCAATGTGTGAAAGTGAAAAGTGAAAGTGAAGTCGCTCAGTCATGTCTGACTTGTAGCGACCCCATGGACTGATAGATCCTCCCTAAAAGGATTTCTTAAGGATATCCTTCATAAAGAAGGATTAGATTTCAGTTCTGTTGGCCATGTAGCACTTAGGGGAGGAGGTTACTGAACTTAAAGTCTAAAGTTCTGCTTGAAACTTCTAAGGATAATCAGTAAAATAAAACTAGAATGTGCAATAGCCAAGCAAATAGAGGACAGAAAAAGATGTGGTATGAAAAAGGTGTACAACAAATAGGGCAAATAGAAATTCACAATACTATGATAGAGACAAACCCATGGATACTGGTAAGCACAGCAAATGACATCATTAATTTTCTTTTAAATTCTACCTACATGATGTTGATGAAAGATACTGATGCTAAAGCTGAAACTCCAATACTTTGGCCACCTCATGCGACGAGTTGACTCACTGGAAAAGACTCTGATGCTGGGAAGGATTGGGGGTGGGAGGAGAAGGGGAAGACAGAGAATGAGATGGCGGGATGGCATCACCGACTCGATGGACATGAGCTTGAGTTAACTCCGGGAGTTGGTGATGGCCAGGGAGGCCTGGCGTGCTGTGATTCATCGGGTTGCAAAGAGTCGGTCACAACTGACCGACTGAACTGAACTGAACTGAACTGACCTGAAAGTACATGAACAGGTTGAAAATGAAAGGGGAAAATATACATCAGACAAATATTGAATACTAATCAGAAGAAGATTAGCATGGCTTTGTCTATCAAATAAAAATAGTCTTTAAAGCAAAAACTTCATTAAGAGTTAAAAAGATCATTATATAACATATACACTTCACCAGAAAGATTTAAGAATTCTGAACTCGTCTGTGTAAGTCTAATTATGTAACTTCAAAAACACATAAGAAAATGAACAAATTCTAAGCAGAAATTTCCACAGGTACCATCGCAGAGGGTGCCATAGATGCATCACAGAGGCACCACCACAGGCGCATCCCTAATGCGCCTCAGCATCTAATGGGTCATGCAGACCAAAAGCTAGTAACAATGTGAATGATGCATATGTAATTTGAATGACAATTAATAAACTTGATCTTATACTCAGGCCTGTAGCCAGCAATTAGTGACTATACATTCTTTCTAATTTTCATAGAGTTTTTCAGTCATTGACCAGATGTGATCTGTGAAATATATCTTAGTATATTTCCAAGAGTTAGAATCAATGTATGGTCTGTGTTTTTGGATAATAGTACAGAGAAGTTAGAAATCAAAGCTCTAAAATTAATTAAATTTAAACTAAAAACGTCTCATGTTAGCCTTCCTGCACCCTAGCAATAATGGCTGTTTCCATAGAAAAAGCTTCATGATGATAAATGTTTGTTTTCTTCCAAACTGTATATTTGGAATAATTTGTATAACTGGAATTTTTAATGGTTTATTCTTATGATACAACATCCTGTATGTCTTTTAATTCAGCAGGCCATCACAGACAGGCTTCTGTCTGTGGAAGTACCTGCAGGTGTCCTTCTATAATAGATTACTAATGTAACTTTCTATCTAAAACAAGAGCTCTTTTATAGAGGCACATGACCTTGAGTAGACTCTCTTTGCTCCCAGTGATCTATTATCTAAGAGCCTGTCCTTCCAGAATTCAACTGAGGAAAAAAAAAAAAAAATCTGTTAGTGACTAGCCAAAATTATATAGGCTTGAAGTGGAAATGTACTTTATTCATAGAAAAAATAATTGACAGTCTCAGTGAAAGAACCTTTCCTTTTTTCATTAGGCATATTTTCGTGCAGCTTGGAATCCAGTTTCTCCAATAGCTGCAAAAGAGAAAAGGAAGGCCCTAACTGAAGCGGATAACAGCAGTTAGTGACAGCCTGACTGCATGGGAATCTGACACACAAAGCAATGAGACCCCACAGGCTAGTGCTTTCTCATCTGGAGACAAGCGCCACTCCAGTGCAGTGTCACTGTCACAGCAGGACAAACATCTAGAGTCAGCTAAGGAGAGAGCAGGTTTTGCATGAATAAAAATGGAGTTGCTGTTCTTTGTAGTTGAGTGAGTCCGGAGGACAGTACTTTTAAGTAGTGACTTCTAGGGAAAACAGTGTGGGAGCAGCCACAGGGATTTGATGCAGAAAGTTAGCTGGTTGTTTGGGGTTCAGTGATCAGAAATTCCCTCGTGGGGGCTAAACTTTGGCAAGAGCCTTCGGCAACCTGGACTTCTGCTTTCCCGGACTCAGCAGCTGCTCCTGTGCTCCTCAGCTGGGGTAGATGCACCTCCTTCCTGCTGTCACGCGGCGGACCCTCCTCCAGTGCCTTCTGTAACAGGCCTTGCCAGATGCTGTCGCGGCCGATGAATGCAATTAAAGAAAGACCAAAGGCCCACCTCGAGGGCTCACAGGTTAGGAGGAGAGCAGGACGATGGACTCCACCACCAGCTATCCAGATTGGAAAGGGACACATGCCCAAGGGAGGGACAGAAAACTTGATGATAGTGTGAAAGAAGTGTCATTTGAGCAGGACCTTAAGAATATGCAACAGTTGTGAACCAAGGGATAGGTGTGGAACAGATGGAAGAGAAGACATACAAGTTAGTTGTTCTGTTGGACAGCATAGTGTGTAGAGGTAGAATCAGAAAGGCAGTAAACAGCTTCATTTATCAGACTCCAAACGCCAGCATAAGAGATTTTTAAGTGTTTTCTACAAGAGAATAACTGATGGTTTAAATGCCTGAGGACACAGGGGTCTTTAATACAGTGCTAACAGTTGATTTAAAATGTTTCTGCTTCAGTGGAAGTCTTGTAGGTTATTTTCAGCATTTGGTCACATAACGTTCATTGTTCTTGTGGAGAAAGAACTTTAAAATCATTAGGAACTGCTTTGTGGGGATTATGTAAGGAATGTCTTGCTTCTCGAGTCTACATCAGATTGAAGAGTTAAAAAAGAACGAGAACACAAGGATCTCAAATTATCCGTTGCATAAAATATTTAATTTCTTATGAATAAGTGGATTTTACTAAAATTATTTTTCTGCCCTCAAGGGCTCTCAGGAAAGCAGTTTAATGAAGGGTACTGATTTTAGAAGCTTTTAAAATTTTTATCATAGAAATAATCTGTAAAGGCTCTTGAAATAAGTCCGTGGGTAGCAAATCTTGAACCCTAGATGCCAAATAGCAGAGCTCAGATTCAATAAAGAGGGAAAGGCTGAGTGTGTGATTGGAATTAAGAACACCTGGGTTCTAGCTCCTGTCTGCTGCCCATTACTTCTTTCACCTTAGACAGTCAGTTCATATTTCTAGGCCTGTTTCTTTAGCTGTTAATGAGAGAGTTGAACTGGAAGGCTTCTAGGATCCATTTATCAGTTCATAAGTATAGGAAAGTAAGACAATGAACGAGTAGAGGAAAAAACTTCAGATAGAAGTTTAAATTTTAGTCATTAGTATATTCCAATTTCCTCTAAAGTGAAACTGGCAGGGGATTATCTTTTAATCTAAATTAATTTTTTAAAATTGTATTGAAATATAGAAGGAAAGTTATGACCAACCTAGATAGCATATTAAAAAGCAGAGACGTTACTTTGCCAACAAAGGTCCTTCTAGTCAAGGCTATGGTTTTTCCCGTGGTCATGTAGGGATGTGAGAGTTGGACTGTGAAGAAAGCTGATCGCCGAAGAATTGATGCTTTTGAACTGTGGTGCTGGAGAAGACTCTTGAGAGTCCCTTGGACTGCAAGGAGATCCAAGCAGTCCATTCTAAAGGAGATCAATCCTGGGTGTTCATTGGAAGGACTGATGCTGAAGCTGAAACTGCACTCCTTTGGCCACCTCATGTGACGAGTTGACTCACTGGAAAAGAGTCTGATGCTAGGAGGGATTGGGGGCGGGAGGAGACGGGGACGACAGAGAATGAGATGGCTGGATGGCATCACCGACTCGATGGACATGAGTTTGAGTGAACTCCAGGAGTTGGTGATGGACAGGGAGGCCTGGCATGCTGTGATTCATGGGGTCGCGGAGAGTCGGACACGACTGAGAGACTGAACTGAACTGATAGTTGGTTTACAGTGTTTTGTTAGTTTCAGATGTATATTCTTTTTTATATTTTCTTTCATTTATAGGTTATTACAAGATATTAAATATTGTCCCCTGTGCTATACAGTAGGTCCTTGTTGGTTATCTACTTTATATACGTGTGTGTGTGTGTATGGATATAGATTCTCCTTGAGGGCACATGCCACACAGCATGTGGGATCTTAGTTCTCATGACTAGGGGTTGAACCTACACCCCTGCATTGGAAGCATGGAGTCTTAAATACTGGACCACCAGGGAGTCCATAGTACGTATATTTCAATCCCAAACTCCTGGGTCCAAGTTATTTCTCCATTGTATGGGTATCCCTTGTTTTATTTAATAAGTTGCTTTGTTGATTGCTGTTTAAATTCAGGTGACTGTGTTACTTCCAGACTTATCAACTTCACTTTCTCAGAGGTCTTTGTTAGTTTTTGTCCTGTGGATTTATAATCATCAGACCCTTTGGAACTAAGTGTATTTCTATTTATCTGTGACACACGTACATGGTAATAACTTGGGATATTTAATACAGCAATGGCAGTTGTTTTGCAATTGTTTTTTGTTTTGCAGTGCATAGTCTTATAGGCTATTTACAGCATTTGTGACTTAATATTCATTGCACATATGGAAAGAATTTTAGAATCATTAGATCCTGCTTCATTGAAATTATGTAAGAAATATCTTTCTTCCAAAGAAAAATCAAAATGAAGCGTTAAAAAAAGAACAACAATACAAGAGTCACAAATTAGTAAATGCCTAAAATATATAGTATCCTACACATTTGTGGAATGTGTGCAATTTGAGGAATTTGTGTCTTTTTATCTTGGGAAAAGTAGTAATAATTTTAATTAATTTTACAGGATTAGAATTGTTGAACCAAAACTAATATAAATCCAGATTTTCTTTGCATACATAAATTTGTTTATGTCGAGACTGACAAGCAGCCAGCAAATTGCAACATATTACAACACAAAACAATACAAAATAGAAGTGAGAATGTGGGCATTAATATTCTAAGTAACATATTTCTCTTACTATTTGGCTACATGACAAAAATTGTTGTCATTATTTTAGTCACTAAGTTGTGTCCAACTCTTCTGCAACCACATGGACTGTAGCCCACTGGGCTCCTTGTCCATGGGATTTTCCAGGGATGAATCTGAAGTTGTTTGCCATTTCCTTATCCAAGGCATCTTCCTGATACAGGGATTGAACGCAGTCTCCTGCATTGGCAGGCAGATTCTTTACCACTGAGCCACTAGGAAGTCCCTACATAACAAAAATACACCTGTATTAAGTTGATTTATCCTGCCTTTGTGTTTCTATCTAAAGCATATAACTTCCAAAATTGAAATTTCTTTAGTGATTAAGCATGTAAGATTTAAACTTCTTGTAATTTAGGTTTCAAACATTTATTGGGCTCCTACTGGAACCAAATATTCAGTTAGCCAATGGGATTGAAGAGACATTCCTCTTTTGGGTTCTTAATGACTAGTGGAAGAAACAAATAATAAAATTATAGCTTTAACACAAGTGATGTGGCATCTAAAAGGACATGTGCCTCAGAAAACTAGAAAGTACTTCTCAGATGGAATGGGTATTGCAGATGGAGAAATAACGTTAAGGACAATTAGAAGCCAAGGGATGAATACAGCAGAGTTTGGCATGCAGCTGATGATGGGGAGAAAGGCAAGAATCATGGACTGGACCCCCAGCAGTGGGTTGGGCCACAAGGTAAATGGCCTTGGATATTATGCTAAGGAGACGGCACTTTTCCATCCAAGGTTATGAGGGAAAGTAACGTTGTTAGATTTATATTTTAGAAAAACATAGGAAACAGAGAGGAAGAAGATGCAGAAAGAGATGCCAGAGACAAGGAGGCTGGGATTGTGTCTGTTGCAATTGACTAAACCTTCATCATCTCATCCCTAGAATACGACGGTGAGAATGGGGAATCTTGCACTTGTCCATTCACTAAACAATCTATTCTTTGCCTACCATGCACCAGTGACAGTACTAACTAGCTCTGGGCATGTAGCTTTGAGCCAGAAATAGTGTGCGTCCCTGTGGACAGGTGGTGGTAGGTGCAGAGTGAAGGCGTGAGACTGCACCGCCTGACCCCTCTCAGGAGGAAGAGGGGTGCAGCATGCAGACGTGACTTTTAGGTTGGACTCCAAGGACCAGAAGTCAGGCTAAAACGGGGGTTGCTGCTGTTGTTCAGTCCCTGAATTGTGTCCAACTCTTTGCAACCCCATGGACTGCAGCACACCAGGCTTCCCAGTCCTTCACTCTCTCTCAGAGTTTAAGAAGAAAGGACAGCGTGTGCAGAGGCCTGGAGGGGTGAGAAAAATGTTTACCCCGTGAACTGTGAAAGTTCTTCAGCTGGAGCTTAGAATCCAAGTGTGAGACAAGCAGGAACTAAGCCAGAGAGGCCAGGCCCAGAAGAAATGGCTAGGTGGGGGAACAATAGCAGGTGGATGCCTCAGAACATCACAGCTCCTTGATCATAGGAGCGAGGCATCCTTGTGACCCCAAGTTGTCTGACTTGGGGCTGCTTGGTGTCTGAAGATACCCTAGACAGACGAGAGTGTTACGGAGGGGGACAGCAACGTGCAGCAGAAAGGGCACAGACTGGAAGCCAGAATATATGTCTCAGTGCCGACGAGCCCAAGCCTTTCCCGAGGCCACTGTGCTCTAAGACCATTGCCAGGGTGAGCACTGTACCTCTTGTCTCACCGTGGAGCCAGGGGATTAGGACACAGACCTGCAGGAAGCCTGCTGCTGCTCTTAGCCCCAAAATAGCTCCTGAAATGGTCTTCTCTCTTGCACCCCACACTGCACCAAGCACAGTGTGTGTCTTTGTTACCGATACATTGTGTTCTGTTCCTGAGCCATCATATATCTATGCTGGTAATTGTCAGGAAATGAGGTTTAGTGGTTCCTGAGCTGAATATGTCGGACACGACTGAACGACTGAACTGAACTGAAGTGAACTGAGCTGAATATGATGGAGCTCATAATTCTGAATACAGCAGAAACATGATGCATGGATGGATGGATGGATGGATGGATGGATGGATGGATGGATAGATGGATGGATGGATAGATGGATAGATAGATAGATGACAGATAGATAGGATTGTAGGTTTGAAAGCTATGCCCTGAACAGTGTATGAAGTGACCCCTGCCAAGTGATTGCAGGATAAGTACTCCTTATATTAATAATGCATATATATAAACTGAGAATCATATAAATCCTTAATGTAGAAACAAAAATGCCCCACAGTAGACCTTCTATCCACGAACTGACTCAGAAAAAAAAAAAAAATGTGGCAGTTATTCCTGAAGTCCCTCTTTAATTTTAGAGGGCAACACTTGTATAACGTGTTCAGCTGACTTTACATCAGTGAGAGACTTTATGGGAATGTTATTTTTAAGTAAAATATACAAGTTCAGAAACAAACATTAATTAAATCAAGTGGAGCAAAAGAAAGCTATTGCGGGTTGCATGACTCTTCATACCACTTCAAAACAGTTTCTTTGTAAGCTAAATAAATAAAATATTCACACTGTGGAAACATCTATTTTGAAATAATGTTGATATGTATCAAAAGATGCAGAATGATAGATCATCTGTGCACCCGTTCCCGTGATTTTTTTCCGTGCTCTGCTATTAGTATGTATGTCGCTAAACATCAAGCAGAATTAGCTTGTAAGTACACGAGGGGAGACTGCCTCTGCCGCTTTCTTCAATAGGGTGCTGCACGAGCAGAGTCTGAACACCGACAGTGGGAGAAGTGCGCTCGTGTTTAGGCTGTCTGACTGAGAAAGCGGTCAGCCCGAAACACAGCTGCCCTGCCCTTATCTTTGCTGTGGGCTCCCCCTGGGGCACCAGCTGTGTCCCATGGTATGGCAGGATCATGGAAGATGACTCAAGTAGGTCTGATAGGAAGACCGGGGGTGCTTTGCCAGCCTCTGGAGACTAAGGTCGTTCTTCACTCACTGTGGATTTCAGAACTGTTGAGTAGCGTACCTTGTCTGCACTGCTGGCCCCAGCTTCTGGTACAGTCTCCATGAACTAGGGGAGCATTGCCTGCCTGAATGAACTAGTATACACTAGGAAATCAAAAGTCAATTTATTCTATAAAATACTCCTTTTCTGTAGCCAAGAAGCAAAATAAGTAACCAAATAACAATGGAGCACAGAACATCATGTAAATGTATATGAAGGTTAAGGTCTTGGAAGTCCAAGAATGTATCGTACTTCTTTATCCCATTTCACTTTGATGGAGAGAAAGTTTAGTGTGAACATTTTGAAAGTGAACTGAAAAGTGAAATTGCCCGATTCTTTGCGACCCCGTGAACTATACAGTCCATAGAATTCTCTAGGCCAGAATACTGGAGTGGGTAGCCTTTCCCTTCCCCAAGGGATCTTCCCAAGCCAGGGATCAAACCCAGGTCTCCCTCATTGCAGGTGGATTCTTTACCAGCTGAGCCACAAGGGAAGCCCAAGAATACTGGAGTGGGTAGCCTATCCCTTCACTAGTGGATCTTCCCAACCCAGGAATGGAACTGGGGTCTCCTGCATTGCAGGTGGAATATTTACCAACTGAGCTACCAGGAAAGCCTGGCTGAATTAAAACAGCTATGTTAATACAGCGTGAGGAGGGGTAGTCTGAGGTTCTCCAGCCACAATCTGACCCATTTGTCCTCACTGTCCAATATGGCAGCCAGACAACCCACATGGCTATTTAATTTTAAATTGTTTAAAATGAGAATTAAAAACTTAGTTCCTCATTTGCACTAGCCACATTTCATATGTCCAGGAGGCACCTATAGTTAGTGGCCACTGAATTGGACAACAAAAATAGTAAACAGTTTCACATTTTTTTGCATAAAGTTCTATTAAGCAGTCCTGTAATGTAGTTTATACTTCGTATTCTAATTTGCATGTTTTCAGGTTCAGTTCAATTCAGTTGCTCAGTCATGTCCAACTCTCGGCAACCCCATGCACTGCCGCGCGCCAGGCCTCCCTGTCCATCACCAACTTCCAGAGCTTACTCAAACTGGTGCCCATTGAGTCGGTGATGTCATCCAGTCATCTCATCCTCCGTCGTCCCCTTCTCCTCCCACCTTCAGTCTTTCCCAGCATCAGGGTCTTTTCCAATGAGTCAGCTCTTCACATCAGGTGGCCAAAGTATTGGAATTCAGCTTCAGCATCAGTTCTTCCAATGAATATTCAGGACTTCCTTTAGGATTCAGGATTTCCTTTAGGACTGACTGGTTGTATCTCCTTGCAGTCCAAGGGACTCTCGAGAGTCTTCTCCAACATCACAGTTCAAAAGAATCAATTCTGCGGTGCTCAGCTTTCTTTACAGTCCAACTCTCACATCCATACATGACCACTGGAAAAACCATAGCTTTGACTAGACAGAAAAACAGTAGCTTTGTTTTCTGTTTCCTGTAAGATGCCTCACAGCTGATGTAGAACCCATGCAAATACTTTATCCCCTGGGGCACTCTATGGTTACCAAGCTATGCACAAAGTGATTTTTCACCAGGTTTCACGGGATGGAGGAGAATGCAGTGTTGAGCCGTTGAGCTGCATAGCTAGCCCCTCGTCATCTCCGTCCCTCACAGAGGACTCTGCTTTTAGGCCCAACTGTCACACTCGGCTTCTATAAGCCCCGTTGTGCCGTGTTAGCAGAAGGAAATGTTGCTGGCTTAGGAGACTCATATTCGGGTAGTGCTGTTTAAGAGGAGTAGAGTTGAAAGAGATCATTTCATTACCGGTGCTTGTACTAAAGAGGTGAAGAGGTGACTGACAAGCATGACACAGCCAAGTTTAAGTTCATGAGTTACGTGATTGTTGTAATCCTGACCTTTGATGGCTTTTGGTTACCTGCTCATAGCCCAAGTGCAGAGGTCATTTTCCACCCAGGTTTCCATTTGCAGTATTCCTTTGTATTCTCGAATTCTCTGTATTTAAAAAAAAAAAAAAAGTGACTCTCACTTATTGGCAAGCTAAAATTGTGTTTCTTTGGGAAGGGGTGCTGTATCTGGCACCAGTCTGTTTGGCGAGCTGAGTGTGTCGCCCGCTTTACTGAGTGTATTCAGTTCAGTTCAGTCGCTCAGTCGTGTCCGACTCTCCGCGACCCCATGAATCACAGCACGCCAGGCCTCCCTGTCCATCACCAACTCCCGGAGTTCACTCAAACTCATGTCCACAGAGTCGGTGATGCCATCCAGCCATCTCATTCTCCGTCGTCCCCTTCTCCTCCCGCCCCCAACCTTTCCCAGCATCAGAGTCTTTTCCAGTGAGTCAACTCGTCTCATGAGGTGGCCAAAGTATTGGAGTTTCAGCTTTAGCATCAGTCCCTCCAATGAACATCCAGGATTGATCTCCTTTAGAATGGACTGGTTGGATCTCCTTGCAGTATAAGGGACTCTCAAGAGTCTTCTCCAACACCACAGTTCAAAAGCATCGATTCTTCGGTGATCAGCTTTCTTCACAGTCCAACTCTCACATCCATACATGACCACGGGAAAAACCATTGCCTTGACTAGACGGACCTTGGTCGGCAAAGTAATGTCTCTGCTTTTTAATATACTATCAAGGTTGGTCATAACTTTCCTTCCAAGGAGCAAGCGTCTTTTAATTTCATGGCTGCAATCACCATCTGCAGTGATTTTGGAGCCCAAAAAAACAAAGTCTGACACTGTTTCCACTGTTTTTCCATCTATTTCCCATGAAGTGATGGGACCAGATGCCATGATCTTCGTTTTCTGAATGTTGAGCTTCAAGCCAACCTTTTCACTCTCCTCTTTCACTTTCATCAAGAGGCCTTTGAGTTCCTCTTCACTTTCTGCCATAAGGGTGGTGTCATCTGCATATCTGAGGTTATTGATATTTCTCCCGGCAATCTTGATTCCAGCTTGTGCTTCTTCCAGCCCAGCGTTCCTCATGATGTACTCTGCATAGAAGTTAAATAAGCAGGGTGACAATATACAACCTTGACGCACTCCTTTTCCTATTTGGAACCAGTCTGTTGTTCCATGACCGGTTCTAACTGTTGCTTCCTGACCTGCACACAGGTTTCTCAAGAGGCAGGTCAGGTGGTCTGGGATTCCCGTCTCTTTCAGAATGTCCCACAGTTTATTGTGATCCACACAGTCAAAGTGTATACTCTCCCACATTGCTTCTGCGGGTAGTACACACTCAGCCAGCAGCGTTTTTTTTGTGTGGTGTGCCGGGGTCTTTCAGTTGCAGCACCTTGGATCTCTAGTTGCAGCATGTGGGATCTAGTTTCCTGACCAAGGATAGAACTCGGACCCCCAGCATCGGGAGTGCAGTCTAAGCTACCAGGCCACCGGGGAAGTCCCAGCCGGCAGTGGTTTTGATTACCATTTTAAATGCTGAAAATACTAAAAACTGAAGGATGATGTAAGACTTTTGAGTTGGTTCTGTGTTTCTTGTGTTTTCTTTTTCTGGAGTAGTTGGAAACAGTAGTAGGAACTAGCAAAGGCCATGGGCTATATTTGTGCGTGATGCTAGAGGATGAGCCTGACTTTTTAATTACTTTAAGCTCGTCAAGTTTCCGAGTTCTGTAGCTCGTGCAGTGACTTTTCTGCAATTATTTGTTCCCATTTTCCCGAGTTTCCCTTGCAGTAATTTCCGCTATCTCTTTACTCACTTTCTTGCTTTCAGCCTCTTTTTTCCACGTTTTTCCTCCTCTTCCTCATCGTGTCTTTGCTCTTTATCTCACTTGTATAAGGGTATGTTTCCTGGGCTTAAGGAGACATAGTGTTTTTTTTTTTTTTAACTTTTTCTTTTGTATTGGGGTATAGCTGACACACATACACGCCCCAAGGACTCCCCTCCCATCCAGGCTGCCGCATAACTTTGAGCAGTGTTCCATGTAGTATACAGTCCATCCCTGTTGGTTACTGTTTTAAATATAGCAGTATGTCCAAAGACACAGTGTTTCTGTTGCAGACCTCTGAGATCTTTACACTGTGGAGGACTGACGGGTCCTTGGTGACAGTGAGTTAGGCTTGAGGATGGTCTCTTTCCACACAGACATTCCCCCTCCATGAGCCTGGACCTGGGTTTTAATTCAGTTCATGATGCTTTGGCATTGCAGTCTATATTTTAGCTGCTCACGCTCAAGCAAGCAGAGTACAATTAGCAGGCCTTTGAGGATGAATTTTTAAAATTGAAGTGGGAAAATTTAACTGGTGAGCCTTGCAGATGGCCTTCTCAGAAAGTCTGCGGTCCTGCTCCTCGGCCTCGCTGGAGTCGCCGTGAGCTTAGTGTTCCTGAGAGCTGTCCCTGCTCTCTTCTTGGTGTGGTGGCGTGGTTTTCTGACTCTGCTTCTTATCGTCTCTCTCTCTCTCTCTCTCTCTAGAATAAAACGACATTCAGGAATGTTTTCTAGAAACATAGCCTGGAACTATGAAGTGCTGGAGGCTAAATGGCTTGTCAGTATTGGTCCTAAGTAGGAATTTTCATTTGCTGTATTTTGAAAACTAAAGTTTTAGAATCTATTCATAATTGTCTACTGTTGATGTGGCAACTTAGGGCCGGGCTGATTAGGGTCACTGGGATATATTCTTTTTCAGTTGAATTGGAGCCTTAAACAGACATCAGAAGTTTCCCGGGAATGTGGAATAAATGCTAGGACGCTGAAATGTACTTTCCCCATCGCTTCCCCCGCCCCAGGATGGAAGTACTAGTGGGGGAGGGAGGGAGGGAGACCAGGAGTCATTCCGGGGACAGACGCCACAGAGAGGTTGCGAGGCACTTCTTCTTCTGTCTCGTTCAGACTCTGACTGAGCATCCCTCTGCCCTTACTCTCCTTGTCTCTCAGCCTGGCCTCCTCTCACCACCGCTCCTTTGGCTGTGCCGAGGCAGTGGCTGCCTTGCTGCTGCGTCCCCCTGCCTGCTTCCCCCAGTCCTCTTGCTGCCCTTGCGCTGCTCAGTGGATCTAGCCCCTGTGCTCATGACAGTGGCATCCAGAGGGAGCAAAACTAAAAGCTGCCTGTGCTCGGAAAAGCCCTGTTTGCCACCTCGCCTGCGTGCAAGAAGGCACACTTGCAAAAGCAGTGACTTTCTCTGTGTCTGCTTTTACACAGACGGAGAGGGATTTGGTCAAGTAGAAAGAAGCCCAGTCGTTATGTACCCATCGAGTAGTGTGGGGTTCGTCCTCCGTGGTCTCAGTGCTGGCAGCCATCAGGCGGTCCTCAGGATAGTGGGAAGGGGCTCAGGTGTGGAGAACCGCGGCTCTGAGCGAAGGACCGGGGCAGGGGCAGGCCCCCTGGGTGCAGAGCAGCACTTCCTGGACTTGCTCTCAGGATGAGTAAACAAGACTCTGACATCTGTATCTTCAAATGCTGGTTCAGTTCCAACGTGGTTAGAAAAATGCACAGGGATTTTTTTTTCTTACACATTTACAAGGTACAGTGTGGTATTTGATCTGGAGAATCTCAGAGGGGTGAAACATGAAGATATGCAGCTACTTTAGATTGGATCTAGCATGGAATGTGAACCCAGATACACACATACCCAGACACACACACCACACACACACACCCCCAGACACACACACACACACCCAGACACACACCCCCAGACATACACCCCCAGACACACACACTCAGACACACACACCCCACACCCACACCCACACATACCCACTCACCCACCCACACACAGACATACACCCCCAGACACACACACACTCAGACAGACACACACACCCCACACACACCCCCACACCCAGACACACACCCCCACACCCACATACACAAACCCACACCCACACATACCCACTCACCACCCCCACACACACACACACGCAGACACATACTCCAGACACACACACCACACACACACACCCTGACACACACACACTCAGACAGACACACACACCCCATACACACCCAGACACACACACTCCACACCCACCCACACACACCAAGACACACACACCCAGACACATACACCACACACACACACACACACACACACACCCAACACACACACACACATCCAGACACACACTTACATACACACCCAGACACACACATACACACACACACACACACAAAACACACACCCCCAGACACACACACACACACACCCAGACACACACACCACACACACACACCCCTAGACACATACACCACACACATACACACCCAAACACACACACACCACACACACACACACACACCACACACACACACCCAGACACACACATACACACACCCCTAGACACACACACCCCAGACACACACACCCAGATAACCACACACCCAGAAACACACATACACACACACCCAGACACACACACCACACACACACATACACACACACATACCCAGACACATACAGACACACACCCAGACACACACACCACATACACACACCCAGACACACACATACTCAGACAGAAACACATACCCCACACCCACCCACACACCCAGACACACAGCTCAGACACACACACATAGACACACAACCCCAGACACACACACACACACCCACACACCCCCAGACACACATACCCCACACCCACCCACACACACCAAGACATACACACCCACACATAACTACACACCCCCACACTCACCCACACACACACACACACACACAGATGCACACACCCACACCCAGACACACACACACATACCCATACACCCCCACCCACACCCACACACACCCCCTAACTTGCTCCATCACTGCTGAGGCTGCTGGTATGGGAGTAGCCCCGGCTTGTGTGTATCAGTTGTAGCTGCTATTAAATGGAACAATCTGTGCTTGCAGGATGATGCCCACAACAGGGGCTTTTGCCTAAAGGTAATCCCACGGAAGTCCCCTCATAAGCTGACTCACACTGGTCAGGCCCAAACTCAGCCAGGCAGTTCAGATCAGTCGCTCAGTCGTGTTCAATTCTTTGTGACCCCATGGACTGCAGCACTCCAGGCTTCCCTGTTCATCACCAACTCCTGGAGCTTGCTCAAATTTGTGACCATAGAGTCAGTGATGCCATCCAACCATCTCATCCTCTGTCGTCCCCTTCTCCTCCCACCTTCAATCTTTCCCAGCATCAGGGTCTTTTCCAGTGAGTTGGCTCTTCACATCAGGTGGCCAAAGTATTGGCGTTTCAGCTTCACCACCAATCCTGCCATTGAATATTCATTGATTTCCTTTAGGATGGACTGTTGGATCAGCCAGGCAGCCGTGGGGATAAACTGGTGTGGCACTGCCACCTAGTGACTGCCCGCCCGCTGCTCTTCCCAGAAGGGAAGTGAGCCTCTGTGGGCTGTCAACCTGGTGGAAAACTGTGGAGTGGTAGGGTCTACAGGGCCTTCCAAAACTGCAGGCCCCCACCCAGGCCCTTGTAGACATGCTGTCTCTGTATTATCAGAGCCTGGGATGTGTCATACAGGGACTGTATTCAGTGATTTTGGTAAGGGAAGGCTTGATTTTTGGGGTAACAAGTCTTGGGCCTGACCAAGTGTGGTTCTATGGCTGTCTTCAGGCGCCCACCTGCCCTAGAGGAGCTCACAGTGTGTGGAGGATGCTGGGCACATCGCAGGAGCGAAGGAATAGATGTCGCTCCAGAAAAATTAAAATAACTACTGGTTGGTCGGGAAGTTCGTAATGAAACAAAAAGGGAAGAGACCCTTGGTGGAAATGCAAGCCACGATTATAACATTGCTCTGGAACTTGGTATTTTTTTGATTGCCTGGGAAGTAGCTGGGGCTTAAGAGTATAATTTGTGCCAAATTCCATGGTTGTCTGGTTTCAATGCTCTCCAGATATGTGGAAATGAAGCTAGCTCCAGATTTTCTGATGGCTATCGCAGACTCCCAGCTGACTTCGCTGGAACTTTGGACCAGTGGTTCTCACTGCAGGTGGTTCTGCTCCCCAGGGCCATTTTGGAGAAGGGTTTATATTTTCTGTTACTGAGTGGGGCCACAGATGCTTTGTATTGGGTTTGTATGGGACATTCCTACCCAACAAAAAATTGTTCTGTATCCCATTTGACATGAGACTGACCTGTTGGACATTCTGTGTACTAAAAGCCTATTTATAATTTTCTTAGATTAGACCTATATCCACTTAAAATGTAACATAATTTTTTTGTTCATTTGTAACATATACTTAATTTTTTAGTGTGTGAATTGAGAGAAAATTGTTATTTGTTTTATTTGGAATTTGACCAAAAGGTTTTCACATTTTAGAAAATCACATTAGGTGTGATCATGCTCTGTGGCATTTAAATTACCAGAACCACACACTTTCATAAGCCTGAACTGTATTCAAGTGCTTATATTAATACATATAGGTGCAAGCAGCTGACTGCTTCTTAAGTGTTCCCTTCAGGGAAATCTCTCATGATGGACACTTATGCCCTGGGGTTTTTCTTCACATTCATTTTTAGGAACCTTTAACTTCTTAATTTCTGTGACTCTCTAACCTGGAAGTTCTTTCCTAGGGCTGGGCATATTTCATGACCCTTTTTATAAAACACAGCCTGAATGCTGATAAGTCTTTTCAGGTCTGTTTAGGGTATGTCGAGGTAATGTTGTATTCCTGTAAATTTTTAACATAGATAATTGTCAAATAGTTATATATGTACACGATCTAAGATTGTTAGCTTATTGACAAATGAGTCATTTCTGAACTCATTCAAACAGAAATGAAAATGCCTACATGAATAATAGAGAGTCAGACAATAAAACATTTTATCATCTTTTCAGGGAAACGTAAGGAATGTAATTCTTCACGTTTGAAAATCGATGTATGTTCTATTATGCCCCTCTTTTCCTTTAGGGACTTTGACCTTTGTTTCAGAGGAAGCTTGTGCTCTTAGACCAACATAGCCAGTGAGGGTCTGTGCTCAGAGACCAGTCTTCTGTGGTCTGCATTGGGAATGAAATTCTTTCTTTCTTTCGCTCACACACACATACACAGACACACAGAGACACAGGAAAGGGAAAGGGAAAGAAGAAATGTGCACGGTTAAAGTGTGAGTCACTCAACCGTGTCCGACTCTGTGCGACCTCATGGACTGGAGCCCACCAGGCTCCTCTGTCCAGGGGATTCTCCAGGCAAGAATACTGGAGTAGGGTGCCATTTAGGAGTAAAATAAATTCAAACTAGAAAGCTGATTTTGATGTTTTAAAGAATTACACAGTTAATAAAAACTGAATCTGCCTTATGCCCAAATGAAAGTTAGGCTTAACAGGTAACATTGTATGGCCTGTATCTACTGCGTGGCTCTGGATACTTACCGGTATTGAAGGGGGCCTATCCTGGGATCACCAAGGTCCTAAAATCATGTCTGTTTTTATGGCTCAGTGATAGGGGAGAGAGCAGCAGTATAAGAAAGGGTTGAGGAGCAGGTCACATACATGGGGGCAGTTCAAATTCTCTCACCTGAGGGGATTTCTGTAAGTCTAGGTTTATACATGTAACTAAAATGTTTTCACTTTAGAGCACCCTCACTCAGAGAGGATTTTAGTCAAGGGTTTGGACCTTTAAAATCTGGGTCTTCAACTGGCAGGCATCACAGTATCAGCCTCATTGTGGGCATGAAGCAGATCTGGACGCCACCGCTTGGCCCATATCCCAGTGGGCTGCCCAGTGTTCCAGTGACCCAGCACTGAGTCAGATGGAGCCATGGGTGCACATCTGTACTCTGAAGGGGGTCACCCCTGGCCCAGGAAGCTTATCGCACAGAGAATTAAATATGCCTCCTCCATGGGCAGGCAGAGCAGAGAGAGGGCCTCAAACACTCCTGTTTAGTTCCTTCTCCCAGGTTCTCCATCCTTCCCCTCTGGGAAGACAGATTGCCTCCCTCCCCACAACACCCCCCACCACACATGTTAATACAATTAAATAATGTTAGAGGTAACCATTTATATACTTTTAAATTTTATTGAAATACAGTTTATTTACAATGTTGTGTTTCTGCTGTACAGCAAAGTGACTCAGTTATCCATATTTATATACTTCATATTTTCCACTTTGGAGGCTCCTCTGTCCATGTGATTCTCCAGGCAAGAATACTGGAGTGCTTGCCGTTCCCTTCTCCAGGGGATCTTTCCAACCCAGGGATTGAACCTGGATCTCCTGCATTGCAGGTGAATTCTTTACCATCTGAGCCACCAGGGAATCCCTGCTATATCCTTTTTTCACACTCTTTTTCATTTTGGTTTATTACAGGATGTTGAATATCATTCCCTGTGCTGTACATAGACCACATCTTGTTTATCCATTCATCTGTCAAAAGACATTTAGATTGTTTCCATGTCTCAGCTATTGTAAATAAAGCTGCTATGACCATAAGAGTACATGTACCTTTTAAAATTATAGCTTTGTGTGGGTATATGTCCAGGAGTTGGATTGCTGGCTTATATGGCAACTATATTTTTACTTTTTTGAAGAACCTCCATACTGTATTCCATAATGGCTATACCAATTTACATTCCCACCAGTACTATAGGAGCGTTCCCGTTTCTGCACAGCCTGTCCAGCATTTATGGTTTGTAGACTTTAATGATGGCCATTCTAACTAGTGTGAGGTGTTATATCATTTTAGTTTTGATTTGCATTTCTCTAATAGTTAGTGATGGTGAGCATCTTTTCATGTGCCTACTGGCCATCTGTATGTCTTCTTTGGAGAAATGTCTATTTAGGTCTTCTGCACATTTTTGGATTAGGTTGTTTGATTTTTGGGGGAGGAGGGGAGGCTATTGAGTCATATAAGTTGTTTGTATATTTTGGAAATTAAGCCCTTATTGGTCATGTCATTTGTCCATACTTTCTCCTAGTCTGTATGTTGTCTTTTTGTTTTGTTTATGGTTCCCCTTGTTGTACAGAAGCTTATAAGTTTGATTAGGTCCCGTTTATTTATTTTTTTAAATTTCTATTGCCTTGGGAGACTGACCTAAGAAAACATGGGTATGATTTATGTCAGAGAATGTTTTGCCTCTATTCTCTCCTAGGAGTTGAATGGTGTCATGTCTTTAAGTCATTTTGAGTTTGTTTTTGTGTCTAGGGTGAGGGTGTGTTCTAACTTCAGCGATTTACATGTGGCTGAGATTTGAAGAGACTATTTTTTCTCTCCATTGTGTATTCTTGCCTCCTCTATTAAGGGTTAATTGTCCACAGGTGTGTGGGTTTATTTTGGGGCTCTCTGTGCTGTCCCATTGATCGATATGTTGGTTTTTGTGAGGCAACCATTTTTAATGTTTAGCTGTGATTTGTTTTTCCCCTCTGTAACATTCAAAGTTCTCTCTATTCCTAGTATTAAAAATCTAGGATGATCCCTCTCTGCATAGGTCTTTTGTTATTCTCTATGCAAATACTAAGTAGGCCTTTTCTTAAGATATGCCTACCTTCCAGTTTTCCCAGAAAATCAAAGACATTTTTTTAAATTCCCTTATCTTTCCTTCCACTTCTCTCTTCTCCTTCTGGAAAGTTAGTTATTAGGCCCTCTGTGTTCTCTGAAAATAGATCTTTTTTTGTTCTCTTTTTTCCCTTCCCTTCTCTTTTTGTCCTACTGTCTGGAAGATTTCTACCAGTTTATATTCTAATTGTATTATGATTATTTTAAGGTTTTTTTAAAGTTCCTCTTTTTTTATTCTTTAGTTGCACTCCTTTGTAGCATCCTGCTCCTTTTTACAGATTGCACATTTTCCTTTAGCTCTTTCATGATGTAGCGTAGAAAGTGCAGGAATCCCACATCCCATCACTCTACATTATCTCTAGATTCTTCTCATTTCTTCCTTTTCCCTTATTTCCTTCCTTTTCCCCTCCCATTTTTTTGTCTGTATATTTTTATAGAAAGTATACTTCAAATGTGTACTGATCATCTGTTATTCCTTCACATTCCAGAGTGGAAATTGGAAGCTTTGTATGAGGAGGGAGCTGGTGAAATTCTCTGTGGGGTATATAAGTGAAAAGCTGTATTTTTCATTAGAAAATTCTTCCTGTTATGAAAGTCTTTTCACTGAAGCAGTTCTGTTTCTCCAGAGAGAAACATCGTTTCTCTGTATTCAGTTCAGTTCAGTTCAGTTCAGTCGCTCAGTCGTGTCCGACTCTCCGTGACCCCATGAATTACAGCACACCAGGCCTCCCTGTCTATCACCAACTCCCGGAGTAGCGTCAAAAGCAGGGAGTGAAGAAAGGAAATTAGGAATGTTGTTCAGCTTCGAAACTTGAATTTAATTACCATGTTTTCAGATCCAAACATCTTTCCTGACCTTAGCTGGGCCTGGCTCAGAATCTCCAGGCTTTCCTCAGAGAACAAAACTCTGTCTCCTGTTAGCTGCCTGGCAGTACCATGCAGGGGCAAGCACCTGGGCATCCATTATTCCATATACTCAAACACCATAATTGCTCCTGTTTTCAACTTTGGACCTTACCCACTCATGCATGGTTTCTCCAAGTTGTAAGCCTTCCATGGATTGTATAATAAGCTATGCCTTTAAATCGTGAGTATTTAGGCCATTTATGTCTAATGTGGTTACAGACATGCTCGGGTAAATATGTCCTCTGGCTACTTGCTTTCTGTCCGTCCCGTCTGTTCTTTGCTCCCTTTTCCGTTTGTGCCTCATTTTGGACTGCTTATCTTTCTTTCATTCTATCTTGCATCTTTTACTAGGTTATAACTCATTGCTCGTTGATGTATTATTTTTAATTATTCTTTTAGGGTTTATAGCATACCTATACACTTATGTATACTATACTAAATTACCACAGTCTTATCTTCACCTGATATTCCATCACTTACTACAGTCTGCCTTCAACTGATACTGCACCGCCTCACATACAGTATTTTCACTTCTCGAACCTTACAGTTTTATCTGCACATACTGATCAGTAAGTATTTTGCTGAACAATCAAGGAGACCTCTTTACAGTTCTCTGGATCTGTCTCTGTGCAAATGTTTCCTCTCTGGTTCTTGGCCCTGTAAACTCACGGTCTTCATGTATTCCCAGTTCTGTCCTCAATTTGGGAAGACCCCTGGGCTCTGCTGATCTCCATCCCCGAGTGACATTCTGAAGCTTTTCCTGAGGCATGAAGCTGGGGTACTTTCACGACTCACTTCAGCTGTTTACCACCTCACAAGGGTCACTGTTCTTTGTTACTAGATTATCTATGTCATGGTAACTATTATTTCAAATATTTTTTCTGGTTTTGTAGTTGTTTTAGGAAGCAGTGTAAATTCAGTCCTTTGTTGTTCCATCTTAGCTGGTAGCAGAATTCCCCATGTACTTTTGTTTGTGTAAAAATATGATATTTTTTTATTCTCTGATTTCTCCCTTCCTTTTGTTCTTATGGGTTTATACCTTTTTCAATTGCCCTACTATCATTTTAGTGTTATTTCAGGAGAGAGTGGTGGATTCAGGAGAGAGAATTGATGGCAGGTTGATCACATGAATGTAAATCTCCGTAACACTTTTCACCATTTAACTGAGGCTGACATATGAGGTCAGAGCTGACAATTAAGGCATTTTTGCATTCCATAGTATCAGTAGTATGTTTAACAGAAAAAGGTTAATGAACATAGTTTATAAGCTGTAAATCTCCATTGTAGAATTATTTTTACATGTGTAAAAATAACTTATAAGTTGCATACAGATCTTGGAACATAACTGATAAATCCGATTCATACTGATTGAAGGGAAAGACTCATTTCTATTCCCTTTTTGTATCTCTATATATGTGATCCCAAAGGCCTAACATGTGGCTTAGGACAAGTCAGTTTGAGAAAAAATGTTTCATATTTCATATTTGTTAATTCAATAAATACTAATTTCCTGCTATATTCTTTTAAGTGAAGATAAAACAATTAGTAAAGCATAATCTTTGTCCTCAAATTCTTTATAATTTAGATTCTTGGGGCCTGTTTATTAAGCTGAGCATATGTTACATGCCTTCTGACCCATGTTGACATTGACTGATGGCATGAGAAATGCCTATAAGAGGCTCCTGGTATACAGAGAACAGACACGGTACACTATAGTCCAACCTAGAGTTCCATGCTAAAATTACTATGTGGAACCTGGAAAAGAGAAATTATGACCAGATTCTCAAAGTACAAATCAGGGCTGGGAAGGTGGGAAGGTGGGGGAGGGTTTTGTTAGGCAGAAGGAAATGTACCTGTAGAGAAGACTGGGGAAGGGGATGGCATAACTGCCCGCCATTGCTATAGCCAGAGCTTCTGTTGCTTATGGAAAGGTGCTGTGGGGGAGGCAGGAGTTCTGGGTAGAGACCATCTCATTTAGAGGGAAAAATTCAGTAATGCCCTTGGAAAGATCACCCTGGTGAATTTAAGCAAATATAACGGAAAGCTGTCATATTTGTGATTTCAAAAATAGTGATGGATCCACAGCCAAGAGTGAATGAAGAAATGAATGGAAACTAAGAAAATAAACATTTTCTTCTTTTAAAACCTTAAAGCTGATCTCACAAGCTTTAAGTCTTTGCAGCATGCAGTTCTATAAAACAGTTCACGAAGTCCTCTCCCTAAACCCTAGAGCCCTTATTTTAAAAGTTTGAGATCATCAGAAATTCCTTACACTAATTTTAATCTTCTTTAATATGTCTTAATTAAATAAGCATTCATATGGATTAGAATTTGAAATTTGCCCCATGAGTCATTTTTTCAGGTCTTTCCCAGAATAGTTCTCCTTGTGGAGAAGGTTGGAATTATCTAAGTAAGTTTCTGAAGTGAAAACTGTAGGAAATATTTTGAAAATGTTTAACTATTTAAATTGTATATATTAATCATTCACAATGGTGTCTCTCTGCATTAATTCAAAACCTGGAAGTGTTCTAAGCAATGTCATCCTGTTGATAAGTCTTAATATTTGTTTCTGAGTTTCCAAGAAAGAAACCTTGATTGTTCTAATAGGAGCTAATGTGGTCCCTGATTACCTGCCTCTTCTTGACTAGTCTAACTATGTCTGAAATGTAACACAAACATTAGTATGAAATATTATTTTTCCATTCTAAGTTATCTTTCAGGCAGGTTAACCATTTAAGAAGAAAAACAGGTAACTTACCATTGATCCCCAAGCCCTTGAAATGCCAACTCCTAGAAAGCTGTCTGTTTCTAATTAGACCCTTCTGTATAGCAATACAGTGTCTTACCCAATAGAATTGCATCAGTTCAGTTCAGTTCAGTTCAGTCGCTCAGTTGTGTCCGACTCTTTGCAACCCCATGAATCACAGCACACCAGGCCTCCCTGTCCATCATCACCTCCCGGAGTTCACTCAAACTCATGTCCATCGAGTCGGTGATGCCATCCAGCCATCTCATCCTCTGTCATCCCCTTCTCCTCCTGCCCCCAATCGCTCCCAGCATCAGAGTCTTTTCCAGTGAGTCAACTCTTCATGTGAGGTGGCCAAAGTATTGGAGTTTCAGCTTTAACATCAGTCCTTCCAATGGACACCCAGGATTGATCTCCTTTAGAATGGACTGGTTGGATCTCCTTGCAGTCCAACTTGCAAATTGGAAGTGGTCAAACAGGAGATGGCAAGAGTGAATGTCAACATTCTAGGAATCAGTGAACTAAAATGGACTTGAATGGGTGAATTTGACTCAGATGACCATTTTATCTATTACTGTGGGCAGGAATCCCTTAGAAGAAATGGAGTAGCCATCATGGTCAACAAAAGAGTCTGAAATGCAGTACTTGGATGCAATCTCAAAAACGACAGAATGATCTCTGTTTGTTTCCGAGGCAAACCATTCAATATCATAGTAATCCAAGCCTATGCCCCAAACAGTAACTCTGAAGAAGCTGAAGTTGAACGGTTCTATGAAGATCTACAAGACCTTTTAGAACTAACACCCAAAAATGATGTCCTTTTCATTATAGGGGACTGGACTGCAAAAGTAGGAAGTCAGGAAACACCTGGAGTAACAGGCAAATTTGGCCTTGGAGTATGGAATGAAGCAGGGCAAAGGCTAATAGAGTTTTGCCAAGAGAACGCACTGGTCATAGCAAACACCCTCTTCCAACAACACAAGAGAAGACTCTACACATGGACGTCACCAGATGGTCAACACCGAAATCAGATTGCTTATATTCTTTGAAGCCAAAGATGGAGAAGTTCTATACAGTTAGCAAAAACAAGACTGGGAGCTGACTATGGCTCAGATCATGAACACCTTATTGCCAAATTCAGACTTAAATTGAAGAAAGTAGGGAAAATCACTAGACCATTCAGATATGACCTCAATCAAATCCCTTATGATTATACAGTGGAAGTGAGAAATAGATTTAAGGGACTAGATCTGATAGATAGAGTGCCTGATGAACTATGGACAGAGGTTCGTGTACAGGAGACAGGGATCAAGACCTTCCCCATGGAAAAGAAATGCAAAAGAGCAAAATGGCTGTCTGGGGAGGCCTTACAAATAACTGTGAAAAGAAGAGAAGTGAAAAGCAAAGGAGAAAATGAAAGATATAAGCATCTGAATGCAGAGTTCCAAAGAATAGCAGGGAGAGATAAGAAAGCCTTCCTCAGGAATCAATGCAAAGAAATAGAGGAAAACAACAGAATAGGAAAGACTGGAGATCTCTTCAAGAAAATTAGAGATACCAAGGGAACATTTCATGCAAAGATGGGCTCGATAAAGGACAGAAATGGTAGGGACCTAACAGAAGCAGAAGATATTAAGAAGGGGTGGCAAGAATACACAGAAGAACTGTACAAAAAAGATCTTCACGACCAAGATAATCACGATGGTGTGATCACTCACCTAGGGCCAGACGTCCTGGAATGTGAAGTCAATCGGGCCTTAGAAAGCATCACTACGAACAAAGCTAGTGGAGGTGAGGGAATTCCAGTTGAACTATTTCAAATCCTGAAAGATGATGCTGTGAAAATGCTGCACTCAATATGCATAGCATGTAACTAATACTGACTAAATTATATAATGGCATAATACTTGAGAATGGTGAAGAATCGAATGAGGATGGGAGAAATTTGTATATTTTAGACTTTGTATTTATTAAATGTAGGCAACTAACTTTCATCGTAACTTTCAAAGTCATTGAGTGCTCTAAACTTTGAAAACCAAATCAAAGTGCTTCAGGAAGCACAGATGACAAAGATTTTCACACCTTTGCCCAAGCTGAGGAGACTGACCTTTGCGCCCCAACAGTGAAGGCCTCTTAAATACCTTTGTTTATAGTATAAAATCTCAAACTTCATCTTTGTAGTTGCTCTACCAGAGGAACAGCATGTGCCTGGCAAGTAGGCAAATATGTGCTAGTCACTCATGATGTAGCAATAACTTGAAGATATCACTCAGACGTGGGCACGTTTTCCTCATGGCTAACGACTGAGAACACTTTGTTGATAATGGGTAAAGACCATAGCTGTTTCAGCCAAAGATTGTAAAACAAGAAAATGCAAGTTAAGTGCTGAACACATAGTGAGGGCTCAACAAATTTTTCATCTGCATCAAGGAATCAGGGCCATCAGCTCTTAAACGTATCGGATCTTTATGTAAATCATGCTTTGTTAGGAAGAAACTTTGTGTCACAGATGAACATTGAATAGGACGTGAGGCTTTTGCCTCCCCTCTGTTGTGTAGCCCACACTCATGCCGAGGTAATGTATTTTCTGTTTCAGGCAATTGCTTGATGAGGACTGTTCATAGAGAGCCTCAATATTGTGAGTGGATTATAATACAACGTGTACTTCTGAGAGTCTTTTCTGAGATAGAAACCACGTTCTCCCATGGCACCCCATCACACAGGCATCGCAGCCTCCCCGAGCAGCCCACAGAGCCTGGTAGCCCACGCGTAGCTGAACTGTCACACATATCACATCACTCTGCTTTTATATGCATGTTATTTATCAGAGTTTCTCAGAGGAAGTAGGCTCGTCTATCTTCCTTGAGAGTTAGGAATACATCTTTAAAAACAAAAATTGAAGTATAATTGACATACAGTGTTGTATTAGTTTCAAATGTATACCAAGGTGATTCAGTTATACATACCTATGTTTTTTTTTTTTTTTCAGATTCTTTCCTGTTATAGATTAGTATAGGTCCCTACTATGTATGTTCTTTATCAATGCTATTTATGGTAGGCCTTGTTATTTATCAATTTTATTTATGGTAGTATATATCTGTTAATCCCAAACTCCTAAATTACCCTTCCCCTAGCCCCCTCTTTCATATCCATGAGTTTGTTTTTTGTGTCTGTTTCTGTTTTGTAACTAAGTGCATTTGTTTCTTTCTTTTTTTTTTAGATTCCACCTATAAGCAATATCATATATTTGTCTTTCTCTGTCAGACTTATTTTACTTAGTATGACAATCTCTAGGCCCACCCATGTCACTGCAAGTGGCATTATTTATTTGTTTTTTAGTGATCGAGTAATATGAGGAGTAAGGCTTCCTGGTGTCTCAAAAGGTAAAGAATCTGCCTGCGGTGCAGGAGATGCAGGAGACATGGGTCCGATCCCTGGTGGGGAAGATCCGCTGGAAAAGGAAATGGCAACCCACTCCAGTATTCTTGCCTGAGAAATCCCATGGACAGAGGAGTCTGGTGGATTACAGTCCATAAGGTCGCAAAGTGTCAGGCATGACTGAGCATATGTATCTATCTGTCTGTCTATCTATCTGTCTATCTAATATGAGGAATACATCTTGACCTCCCTTTTGGCAGAGACAGCCTTTCCACTCAGCCATCCTAGGAAGAGGGGACTCTGCTTCTGAGTCACGATGGCCGTTTCCTGGAGCAGAGTGGTGAGGCTGCTGTCCTCCTGCCACCAGAGACACAGCATGCTGCTCGGCAGGGCTGGCTGGTGCATAAATGCCCTTCCCTTTTCTTTCAGAAGATACGGCGATGCCATCATGCCTCCTTGCTCTGGGTTTCTACTCACTCCAGCCAGGGCTTTCTCTTTCCTAGCCAGTGTAACAGGAAATACCATTTCTTAAATATCAATAACCTCAGATATGTAGATGATACCACCCTTATGGCAGAAAGTGAAGAGGAACTCAAAAGCCTCTTGATGAAAGTGAAAGAGGAGAGTGAAAGGGTTGGCTTGAAGCTCAACATTCAGAAAACAAAGATCATGGCATCTGGTCCCATCACTTTATGGGAAATAGATGGAAAAATAGTGGAAACAGTGTCAGACTTTATTTTTTTGGGCTCCAAAATCACTGCAGATGCTGATTGCAGCCATGAAATTAAGACACTTACGACTCTGTGGACATGAGTTTCAGTGAACTCCGGGAGTTGGTGATGGACCGGGAGGCCTGGCGTGCTGTGATTCATGGCGTCGTGGAGAGTCGAACACGACTGAGCGACTGAACTGAACTCCTTGGAAGTAAAGTTATGACCAACCTAGATAGTATATTAAAAAGCAGAGACATTACTTTGCCAACAAAGGACCGTCTAGTTAAGGCTATGGTTTTTCCAGTGGTCATGTATGGATGTGAGAGTTGGACTGTGAAGAAAGTTGATCACCGAAAAATTGATGCTTTTGTACTGTGGTGTTGGAGAAGACTCCGGAGAGTCCCTTGTACTGCAAGGAGATCCAACCAGTTCATTCTAAAGGAGATCAATCCTGGTGTTCATTGGAAGGACTGATGCTAAAGCTGAAACTGCAATACTTTGGCCACCTCATGTGACGAGTTGACTCACTGGAAAAGACTCTGATGCTGGGAAAGGTTGGGGGTGGGAGGAGAAGGGGGCGACAGAGAATGAGATGGCAGGATGGCATCACCGACTCTGTGGACATGAGTTTGAGTGAACTCCGGGAGTTGGTGATGGACAGGGAGGCCTGGCGTGCTGTGATTCATGGGGTTGCAAAGAGTCGGACACGACTGAGCGACTGAACTGAACTGAGCTTCTATCTTGTTTGGAAGCAAACAAAAGAGTGTAAAAGTGATAAACACAGGCCATTCTGTGTCCAAAGATCCACTGTCTCCACAGTCAAAGGGACAGCACTACAGGGGAATGCTTATACTGTCTAACCTTTCTGCACTTTGGGTTATGGCAGAAGCCTTGGCATGAGATAAAGAACAGAAAAAAGAAATCTCAGAGGATGTAATGGTGCGATGTAGGTTGTGTATGGGATCAATCCTGGGGCTTAGGTCATGGGGAGACTTCTTGTCTCCACAGCTCTGACTACACAGACAGATGGTTGAGCTGAAAGGCAGAACTAAGTGAATGCAAGCTAGGGGGTTATCAGCATGCTTCGGAGACCAAGAAACAAGGAAGGGAAAGCTGCTCCCAGTAGTCTCTCAGAGCTGGAAAGAAAGGGTGGTCCTTAACACAAGTAGAGTGAAGAGTACGGAATGCCCATGACTGCTACCCTTGGTGAGGGCCACCCTGCCCACGACTGGTGCAGAGCACACACATCCAGGGCAAGTTCCTCCCGGGTGACAACTGGCATGGCCTCACGCTTGTATGCGTGATGGATAGTAGTGCCCCACGAGGTGCCCGAGTTACTGTTTAACACTGGTAATTCAAGCAAAACATTATCGGATATCTCTTTCCGATATAAAAACCTTCCTCCTCACTAGAAAAACTTGACACCTTCTAGGATAACAAGGATAAACTACATACCTCTCCTTCTTTTGAATACAAACTCTGTGTGTGTAACTCGTGAGGCAGTGACTTACATTAAGCTCTAGTTCTGGGTGTGGACTGTACAATCAAAGATATTTTCCCCATCTTCAAGGAGGACAGCTAGTCCAGGACAATTACAGTCTAGTCCTGTGGTGAAGGAATACACAGGATATTGAGGGAGCCCCCGGGAGGGACTGGGAGAAAAACAGACAGAAGAGGCTCCCGACTGAATTGATTGTGAAGGGTCAGCATTGGCCCACTAGGGAAACAAATAGCAAAGGGGACATCACGGCTCCTCCTGATACAGAGATGAGGAAGGAGGTTTGGCAACTGCATTTCGTCCTGCACATTGGACACATCAGTGAACATCAAGGAAGGAGGAGATTTTTGTGAGCAAAGCAAGAACAGGACTCAGAGATAAATGTGCATTAGTCAACTAACACCATATTTTGCAGCTCCCCTTTCAAATTATTTTTAAAGTTGAAGAAATCCTGATGTCTTAAGTAGAACCCCAATTTTACTTATAATAGTGAGCTGTGAAACCCTCTAAATAGAGCATTTTGTAGAAGCTACTTAGTAAATTCACTAGATTGAGTCAAACTGCCCTGGGTGGCCCTCCTCTAGATTAATTATAAAGGACTGGCTTTGTTTGATATTTTTCAGGTACCATGATCAACAGGATGTTACTAGCAACTTCCTTGGAGCAATGTGGTTGATATCAATAACTTTTCTGTCCATCGGTTATGGTGACATGGTGCCTAACACATACTGTGGGAAGGGAGTCTGTTTGCTCACTGGAATTATGGTAAGTGTCTTTTCACTGTCCATCTCTTTTATGAATACTCAGGGAGGCACTTAGCCTGTTCCATCTATGTGTAAAGTCTTGGTAAAATATCTGATTTCCCAGCAGCAGAAAGGCAGCATACATAAGTCAATTTTCTGTTGGAAGAGAACATCAACAGTTTTCATCCTTTTTTAATTTAAATGAATTATAGTTGTTTTACAGTGTTGTTAATTGCTGCTGTACAGCAAAGTGATTCAATTATGCATGTATATATATATATATATTCTTTTTTAATATTCTTTTCCATTATGGTTTCTCATAGGATTTTGAATATAGTTCTCTGTGCTGTACAGTAGGACCTTGTTGTTTATCCACTCTCTATATAAGTTTACCTCTTCTAACAACAGCCCGCCTCTCCACCCCTCTCCCAAACCCTTCCCCCTTGGCCACCACAAGTCTGTTCTCTATGCCCATGGTTCTGTTTCACAGATAGGTTCGTTTGTGTCTTATTTTGATTCCACATATAAGTGATACCCTTTGGTATTTCTCTTTCTCTTTCTGACTTACTTAGTACGATAATCTCTAGTTTCATCCATGTTGCTGCAAATGGCATTATTTTATTCCTTTGTGTGGCTGAGTAGTATTTCATCGTATATATGTACCACATCTTCTTGATCCATTCATCTGTCAGTGGACGTTTAGGCTGTTTCCATGTCTTAGCTCTTGTGAATAGTGCTGATATGAACAAAGGGGTGCATGCTTCTTTCTGAATTACAGTTTTATCTAGATATATGCCCAAGAGTGGGATTGCTGGATCATATAGTAATTCTAGTTTTAGTTTTTTGAGGAATCTCCGTATTGTTTTCCACAGTGGCTGCACCAATTTATACTCCCAGCAATAGTGTAGAGCCCTCCCTTTTCTTCACACACTCTCCAGCACTTGTTATTTGTAGACTTTTTAATGATGGCCATTCTGAATGGTGTGAGGCGATTACCTCATTGTGGTTTTGATTTGCATTTCTCTAACAATTAGTGATGTTGAGCATCTTTTCATGTACCCAATGGCCATCTATATGTCTTTGGAGAGATGTCTATTTAGCTCTTGTGCCCATTTTTGAATTGGGTTGTTTTATGTTGTTGTTGAGTTGTACAAGCTGTTTGTATACTTTGGGAAATCAATCCCTTGTTGGTGGCATTGTTTGCAAGTATTTTCTTCCATACTGTAGATTTTCTTTTCATTCTGTTTATGGTTTCGTTTGTTCTGCAAGAGCTTATAAGTTTGATTACGTCCCATTTGTTTTTGTTTTTATTTCTACTGCCTTGAGAGACTGCACTAAGAAAACTGGTACGATTTATGTCAGAGAATGTTTTGCCTGTGTTCTGTTCTAGGAGTTTTATGGTGTCGTGTCTTCTATTTAGGTCTTTAAATGATTTTGTGTTGATTTTTGTGTATGGTATAAGGGTATGTTCTAATTTAATTGATTTACATTGGGCTGTCCATCTTTCTCAACACCACTTGCTGAAGACACGTTTTCCCAGTGTATATTCTTACCTCCTTTGTCAAAGGTTAATAGATGGTAGGTACGTGGGTTAACAGTTTTCATCTTAATTTGCATCATGGAGCTCCATTGAGGAGAGAGTGCTGCTGGATTTGATCTTTGTGGGCTGTAGACTAATTTGATGAGCAAATTTGATCTTAGAGTTTCAGCTTCAAGGTCAAGAATTTCTTTAAGTCTGGATTCTGCCATTTCCAACTTGCCAGGTGAACTTAAATGAAATCCTCTTCTCTGAAATGTACTTTCCTCATCTATAAAATGTGGGCCATGAAAACTATCTTGAAATATATCAAACAGATGAAGAATAACACTTTTTCAATTAAATAATTAGTGTTTATCATTTTAATGAATATTTCTTTTTTATTATCTCAATTACAGTGCTCACCTAGTAATTGAAATAGATCAAAAACAAAAAAGGACAAACTGTCTCTGCCCTTCCCTTCATGGAGCTTACAGATGACCACCTGTTTTTTTTAAAATAATTAATACAAGATTGTTAATTATGTTTGTGATAAGTATGTGAGGGACAAAGACTTCTGATCAGATTTGGGCACTAAGGGAGAGGAATGGGATCTATTCAGAGAAAGAAATCCCTGGAAAGTTGACTTTGAAACTGAGATGGGAAAGGGTGGTAGTCAGGCAAAGTGTAGGGGAGGAAGGACATTCCAGGGAAAGGAAAAGGTTTGTATGAAGAAAGTGAGGCCAAGGAGGGACTTGGTAATGTGGGCACAAGGCCGCTGGGTCAGGAGTGTCCAGAGTGAATTGGGAAAGAGACACAGGGCTGGGAGTGGGAAGCCAGATCTTACGGAGCTCTTGAGTGAGGTTTGCTGCCTGTCGTGGCATGCCACTCTGCTGGGACACTGAGCAGGCTCAGATATGTTCCTTGTCCCTTACTCACCATGATGTGGCCAGGACCTGTGTGTACCACTTACTTTAGATGTAAAAAGATGGAAGGCTATCAGGTTGTCTAAAATTTACTGCCATGTGGTGTGAACTTTGAAATGTCTGCCCCAGATGCTCCAGTTTTAGTGACTTGGGTTCTCCTCATTCCTTACCTGCTTTTTCAGTGGGGTTACAGCAAAGAGCACCATCTGGTGCTGGTTTGGTTTCTGCCTGCGGATGGATGTGAGCTAACACTGGGAGCTCCGTAGGCAGGAAATTTCCAGAATGCCTCAAGCCAGGCATCTCTGCCCAACGCCTCCACTGTGTCCACCCTCAGGTTGGCACAAGAGAAACAGGCTCTCAAAGTGAGGACCTTTGAAGCATGGCCAGGACAGTGTGTACCCTTGTAGCAGCTGCTTAGGAAGATTGTTCAAAGAGTGAGAACTAGCTGGAAGGACTGAGTGTCCATGACATATACCGAGTAGGAACATTCTTCTCCCACTTGGTAGTACTGAACAGCTAGCTGTGAAAATAAAATCTGGGGGCTCATTTTAAGGTTACCAGTTATAACAAAATGACCACTGTGGAAAATATAATTTAGCATTCTTTGCTTGTAAAAGAAAATACAGTTTTATGAATTTTAGTAATTTTTATTACAATTGGTATGGTCCTTTATGATTACTCTTGGATCCTGCCGGGAGCCAGCGAGGGAAATCCTACCCATGGCAAAGGTCAATTGGGAAAGAGGCCTGACGGGCAAAGGCTAATCAGGACTCGAGGAACCCCCTGGACTTACCCGAGCATCTACCCCAAATAAAACCAGAGTCTGACTGCCTTACTATCTTATGCCTCTTACCAAGTCCTCTAATACTTACAGGGGCTTCCCCCCAACCACTTTTCTCTGAAAACATTAATTCAGAGCTGTAGTTAAAAAGTTCTCCTCGGCTTAATAGGAGTGTTCCAATCCAAGCCCCTCTGATAGCTTTCTAACTTGCCTGACAAGTTTATCCGGGCTCTTACAACTACGAATGTGACTGTTTATAGCCTCCCAGCCATGCAAGGACAGAAAGCCTAATATTCTAAAATACAGGAATTTGTTGAAGAAGTTAAAATCATTAGAAGAGTACTAAAAAAGATTTCATTGTTGAATCAATGCTTGCTGCAAAGTTTCCTTATTTTCTATCCATTGTATCCTTGGAAATATATTAACCACATATAGAGAAAATAAGTAGTAGCCTTTGATTTAACCACATCAGATCTTAAGTTAATTAATTCTTTCCTTGTAGCTCACTGCACCCTTGCCTTATAGGAACGTAACCTTGTCATGTGTCTTTGGAGTATAGCGCCTAACTTTAGGAAAATCACCTTGAAAGAATATAAGCCTTTTTCTAGCTGACTAACCTTTGTTAGGAGAGAGGGCCATAAACTGTTAGCAGGCCTCCTGGCCAGAAGATGATATAAACTACCTAAAACTTTTGTATATCATGAGACATAAAAAATAAGCCCTGATCCTGATAAGGGTCAAGATTGCTGACCCCGCGTGATTTTGACGTGACTCTAAACCTCCCTTTCTCTATTTTTTATGTGCACACCTTAGGGTATAAAAGCAGCACTGGAAAATAAAGTGTGGGGTCTTGCTCACTGAAGCTTGGTCTCCCCGTGTCGTTTTTTCTCCTTTTCCTGGTTGAGATCCTTGAAGCGCTGGGCCCTCTGCGTTTACTTAACTGCCTGGGCTTCTAAGACCCACTTGAGGGGGTGCCCTGCTGGGGTGCCTCCAGTGATTCGAGAGGGCGCCTGTGGCCTACGTAAACAGAGCAAACCCCGTGCTGGGGTTTTATTGGTTTCCTGCGTAAACCAAGAAATCATCAGCCCCTGTCTCTCTCTCTGTTTTTCTCTCTCTCTCTCGCTGACGCCAACACCGTTCATCCCGAGGATACCCTGGGTCCATATCGAGGCAGGTCCCCGATAGGATCCCTTTCTTTTTCCTCAAAAGATGGCATTTTATTATATAGTATAATGCTTTGGGAAATAAAATTTGCATGGGTGTATTTTTGGAGGGCCCATAACAAGCCCACAAGGGACATGAATGATGCTATTTATACACACACAGAACTGGTGATTGCAGAATTTTTCCCCTTATGCTTCTTAGAAACAACTTCTTTGGCACTGGTTTTTGGCAAGACATCCACTCTTTTATTCTTGAATCAGGTATGACTCAGGGTTTGTACAAACCACTTCATTTGCCATGGATCAGAGCCAAGTTTCAGGTTAACCTTGCCTGGCTCTTGTAATATGTTTATCTTTCCTTGATTTTTTTCTCTGTCCCTAACATCTCAAGAACAGCTCCTGCAAAGTCTCATCTGGCAGCACAAATCTTTTATTTCATTCCTTAAACTACTTCCTTGCTTAAGTTTCACTTGTAATCTTAATTTGTTTTTAGAGAATATGTTCTAAGCCACTTAATCTATATGGACAGAAAAGTATTGCATGCAGGGAAATTCAGTGTCTTCACTGCTGCCCTCTGAACTCGTGTTGTCAACTTTAGTCCCTCTGTCCTTAATCTGACGAGCTCCATTCCATTTCCCTCTTAAGAACAGACATTTCTTGATTAACTTAATGAGAAGTTTTTTACTTCATATAGAAAAACTGAGTGCTCTTTGACTAGTCTATTTGCAAAACTGTATACAGTTGCATAGTCTTTATCCACTGGCCAAGCAAATTCACACAGAGTCAGGCCACAAAGCAGTGGTCTGGGGGTGCTTCTGGGAAGTTGGTTATAGCCCATGTAAATTTCCTGGGGATCAGGAGCCTATGTGTTGAGGTTACCTAGAAACTGTACAGAGAGTGGCTGACAAATTTAGTTTCCTAAAAGAGGTTTTATCAGAGTTTGTATAAAAGGTTAGTTTCCTTTAGATGAACTGTGTTTTACTTTTGTCAGACATCTTTTGTTTTTTTTGCCTTTGATCACATGAAATTGAAATACCAGTTTGTTACATTGGAATTGCCTAAGTCAGATACGACTTGCTTTTAATTTCAGGCTCTTTTATTCATATATTTTTCTTTCTTTCTTCTTCCAGCCTATTCGCCCCTGCACTTTTGTAATGCATGTTTAGATAAAATGTACATTGTCACGTTTCTCTTGAGTCATTGCTTGGTGTTTCTCTGGCCTTTAATAAATTGTGAAAAAGAAGCACAAGTCACAGCAGCCCTGGGAGAGCACAGGGTCAGCCCTGAACCGTCTTGCACATCATCTCTGAAGTACTGCGATTCCTTGTGTTCTTTTATATTTCAATTTTCTTGTTCTTGTGTCTATGAAATTTTGATAGAATTTATACCCTTATGTGATTGTTTCACTTTGAAGCATGTAAAATACAGTTGATCTGAATGCTAACGCCTACAAAGCTTTCCCATTTCAAAAATGTAGACATAAAGAAATTAGCAGTGCATATTTTCTTCATAAAGCTAATGAAAGTAATGAATTATTTCATAGAATCATGTCTTAGATATTCACATTTCATTGGTTAAAAACTCAAAATGAAACTATAATTTAAAATTTTTAAGTAACAATTTATATCATGAATTACTTTGGGGAGCCAAGGACATTAAGCTAAAGCTCATTTCTGCCATGGTTCTTGGCAGAAATGTATTGTTAAACCATGACGGAAGAGAGTTTCCATAATATTTCTAAGAAAGAAACAAATGGTCTTATCAAAAAATAACTTCTCCTTGGCTGAAATGTAAGTTGTAAATGCAAGAAAATCATGGAAAGGTTTTAAAATAAATTTTAGGTTGTGTTTACAATGCTATGTAAAAATGATTATCAAAATACTCAAGCAAGGGGTTTTATATGTTAAAATGCCTGAACAAGAATTCCGTTGTGATAGATCAAATGAGTCAAGACCTAACTAATATTAGAGCTGACGAAACAAAGATCTCTTCCCTTTCTGTGGGTCTTATTTTAAAAACACAAGATTATAGGACTGCCTAATAGACAAAGCCCTCATTACCCTTCAAGAGAAAACCACTGAGGTTGTCATTATTTATCTTTTTCCTTTTCTTCTATCCTTCCTCTTTTTAAAAAAAATTACTGAATAGTTGTTTTACAATGTTGTGTTAATTTCTTCTGTACAACAAAGTGACTCAGTTATACACGCACACGTATTATATTGCCTTGTTATAATTTGTCACAGGATATTGAATATAGTACAGTTCCCTGTGCTATACAGTAGGGCCTTATTGCTTATCCTTCCTATGTATGATAGTTTGCCTCTGCTAATCCCAAACGCCTAATCCTTCCTCCACTATCCCACCCTCTTTGGCAACCACAAGTGTTTTCTGTATGTCTGTGAGTCTGTTTTTGTTTGTAGACATGCTGATTTGAGTAGTATTTCAGATTTCACATATAAGTGATAGTATATGATAATATATCATATTTCAGATACCTATATTTTTATATATTTCAGATTTCACATATAAGTGATAGTATATGATAATCTCTAGGCCCATCCATGCTGCTGCAAATGGCATTGTTTCATTCTTTCATGGCTGAGTAGTAATCCATTGTCTAAATATACCACATCTTCTTTATCCTTTCAACTGTTGGTGGACATTTAGGTTGCTTGCATGTCTTAGCTATTGTAGATAGTGCTGCTATGTACGTAAGGATACATGTATCTTTTCAAATTATAGTTTTGAAAAGATATATGCCCAGGAGTGGGACTGCTAGATCATAGGGCAATTCTACTCCATAGTGGCTGAACCAACTTACACTCCCAGCATACGCTATTTGTAGACTTCTTAATGATTGCCATTCTGACTGGTGTGAAGTGGTACCTCATTGTAGTTTTAGTTTGCATTCCTCTAATAATTAGCAATGTTGAGCATCTTTTCATGTGCCTAATGGCCATAGGTATGTCTGCTTTGGAGAAATGTCTGTTTAGCTCTTGTGCCCATTTTTGGATTGGTTTTGTTGTTGTTGTTGTAGTTATTAATTTGCATTCCGTTCCGTTCTGTCGCTCAGTCGTGACCGACTCTTTGCGACCCCGTGGACTGTAGCCTACCAGGCTTCTCCGTCCATGGGATTCTCCAGGCAAGAATACTGGAGTGGGTTACCGTTTCCTTCTCCAACGGTAACCCACTCCAGTATTAGCTGTTTGTAAATTTTGGAAATGAAGACCTTGTCAGTTGTGTCATTTGCAAATATTTTCTCTGACTCTGTAGGCTGTTTTCCTTTGCTGTAGGCTTCCCTTGTGGCTCAGTCAGTAAAGAATCCATCTGCAATGTGGAAGACCTGGGTTCAATCCCTGGTTTGGGAAGATTCCCTGGAAAAGGAAAAGGCTACCCACTCCAGTATTCTGGCCTGGAGAATTCCATGGACTGTATAGTCCATGAAGTCGCCAAGAGTCAGACACAATTGAGTGACTTTCACTTCACTTCACTCCCTTTGCTGTTCAAAAGCTTGTAAGTTTGATTAGCTCCCTTTGGTTTATTTTTGCTTTAATTTCCATTGTCTTGGGGCATTGGCTTAAGAAAACATTGGTACAATTTATGTCAGAGAATGTTTTGCCTATATTCTCTTCTAGGACTTTTATGGTGTCTTGTCTTATATTTAGGTTTTTAAGCCATTTTGAGTTGATTTTTGTGTAGGGTGTGAGTATGTTCTAACTTCACTGATTTACATGTTACTGTTGAACTTTGCCAGCACCACTTGCTAAAGAGAATGTCTTTTCCTCATTGTATGTTCTTGCCTCCTTGTTGAAGATTAATTGTCCATACGTGTGTGGGTTTATTTCTGGGCTCTATATTCTGTTCCATTATCTGTATGTCTGTTTCTGTGCCAATAGCATGCTATTTTGACTACTGTAGCCTTGTAGTATTGTCTGGAGTCTGGGAGGGTTATGCCTCCAGCTTTGTTCTTTTTCCTAAGGATGGCTTTGGCAATTCTGGGTCTTTTGTGGTTCCATATAAATTTTAGTATTATTTGTTCTATTTCTGTGAGAATATATCGTGGGTAACTTAATAGAGATCACACTGAATCAGTAGTGTGACCATTTAAAAAATATTAATTCTTCCCATCCAAGAGCATAGGATATCTTTCCATTTCTTTGAATCATGTTTCATTTTCTGTATTAATGTTTTGAATTCTCAAATTCAAAGGTATAAGTCTTTCACCTCTTTGGTAAGATTTATTCCTAAGTTTTTGTGGGTTTTTTTTTTTTTTGGTGTGATTTTAAGAGCTGGCTTACATTGCCTTTTTGGTATTTCATTGTTAGTGTAAAGAAATGCAACCATTTTCCATACGTCAATCTTTTATCCTGCTATGTTGCTGAATTAGTATATCAGTTCTAGTAATTTTTGAGTGGAGTCTTCAGGGTTTTCTTTATATATATATTTTACCATGTCATCTGCATATAATGACAATTTTACCTCTTCTCTATGAATTTGAACACATTTTTTTTTTTTTTTGTCTGATTGCTGTGCTTAAAGACTGATAATATTTTTTAAAGAGAAGCGGTGAGAGCGGGCATCATTGTCTTGTTCTAGATTTTAGTAAGAAAGTTTTCAGTTTGAGTATTATATTGGCTATGGGTTTGTCATAAACAGCTTTTACTATGATAAGATATGTTCACTCTATACACATTTTCATCAGGATTTTTATCATAAATGAATGTTGAATTTTATCAAATGCTTTTTCTGCATCTATTGAGATGATCATATGGATTTTGTACTTTTGTTGGTGTGGAGTATCACACTGATTAATTTGCATGTATTGAACCATCCTTGTGAACCTGGGATGAATCCAACTTGGTCATGGTTTATGGCCTTTTTTATGTGCTTTTGGATTCAGCTTGCTAATATTTTGTTGAGAATGTTTCTGTCTATATTCACCGAATATATTAGCTTGTAATTTTCTTTTGTAGTATTGTCTTTGGTGACAGTGGTATCATAGAATGTCTTCAGGAGTGTTTCTTCCACTTCAGTCTTTTCGAATAGTTTGAGAAGTATTGGCATAAGTTATTTGTATGTTTGGTAGAATTCTCCAGTGAAGCCTTCTGGTCATGGGCTTTTTCACTTAGGGATTTTTTTTTATTATTACTGATTTGATTTCATTTCTAGTGACTGGTCCGTTCAAGTTATCTATTTCTTTTTGATTCAGTTTCAGTGGGCTATATGTTTCTCAAAGGTTGTCAATTTATAATTTTTAATACTATTCTCTCTCTTTTTTTTTTCTCTGCAGTATCTTGTTATTTCTCCTCTTTCATTTCTTATTTCATTTGGGTCATCTGTCTTCCCTGTAAGCCTAGCCAGAGGTTTGTAAATTCTGTTTACCCTTTCAAAGAACGAACTCTTGGTTTTATTGATTTTTTTTTTTTGTATTCTTTTAAATCTCTATTTTATTTATCTCCTCTCTGATCTTTGTTATCTACTTCCTTCTGCTGAATGTAGGTTTTGTTTGTTCTTTTTCTAATTCTTTTCGGTGGTGGATTAGGTTGTTTATTTGATATTTTTCTTGTTTCTTAAAGAAGGCCTGTGTGAACTTTCCTCTAAGAATAGCTTTTGCTGCATGCCATAGGTTTTGAATGGGTGTATTTTTGTTGCTATTTGCCTCAAGATATTTTTTAATTTCTTCTTTGATTTCATCATTGATCTATTTTTTTGTTTGTTTTTGTTTTGCTAGCCTGTTGTTTAGTCACCAAGTAATTGTTTTTGGTTTTTTCTCGTTTCTTTTTCTGTGGTTGATATCTAGTTTCACGCCATTGCGGTCAGAAAAGATGATTGAAATAATTTCTGTTTAGGCTTGTTTTGTGCCCAAGAATGTGGTCAGTCCTAGAGCATGTTTCAAGTTCACTTGAAAAGAATGCATGTTCTCCTTCTTTTAGCTCCAGTGTCCTTAATAAGTCTAACTAGGTGTTCTATTATATCATTTAGGGTCTCTGTTGTCTTATTGATTTTTGTCACAAAGATCTGCTCATTGATGTGTGTCCTATTTATCCTTAAATTTTGCCTTAAATTTTATTATATTTTTATTATAATATGTCTTGGTGTAGGTCTGTCTGTGTTTCCTATATCTGGGTATCTGTTTCCTGCTTTAGGTTTCAGAAATTTCCAGCCATAATTTCTTTAAATACATTTGCAATACTTTCTTCTCTTTCTTTTCTTTCTGAGATCCCTATTATTTATAGATGGGCATTCTTTATATTATCCCATAGGTTGCTTATGTTGCTTTCATATTTTTTTTTTAATTTGTGTTTCTGTCTGCTCTCTTGATTGGGTGATTTCAATTATTCTATCATCTATATCACTTATTCATCCTTCTGCATTATTAATTCTGCTTTTCATAGTCTTTAGTTCAGCTCTTGTTTCTTCACATGAATTCTCTAATTTCTCCTGGCTCTTCCTTATAGTTTCTAATCCCTTTTTATAGTAATCTGCATTTCTGTTGATAGCCTTTCTTAATTCCTTCAGTGTTCTCCTGGTCTCCTTATTGAATTCAGTGACTATTAGACCAAATAGATCTCTTTCATTGTTTGTTCTTTCAGGAGAATTCTCAGTTTTTTAATTGGAAGTGGATTTTCAGTTTCTTTGTTTTACTTATATTTCTTTGCTGGCAACCCACTCCAGTATTCTTGCCTGGTAAATGCTATGGACAGAGGAGCCTGGTGGGCTCCCTGGGGTTGGTCACAAAGAGTTGGATACAACTGAGCATGAAGGCACATGAGTTTAGGAGAAACAAGTATCTATTGTGGTTCTTGAGGGCTATTTTTATGTGGGAATGCTCCTGTGTAGCTTGCATGGGTTTAATATTTTTGGTGTGAGAGCCGTTTGTAGTATGGATACCTGTCACCTTTTTCCTCAGTGTATGCTGGTGATCATCCCCTTGATAGGAGGTGTGACTGATGCTGTGGTGACTGGATCCTGCACTGGGTATTGAGTAGGGCCTCCTCTTTGCTCTTTGGTTATCACTGTCCTATCCAGGGCAGGGTCTGCTCCCTCATTATTGGAGTGGAAGCCCCCAGCTCCGTTTCTGAGCTGTGTTTCTGTTATGCACTATGAGGTTGGCGGGATTGGCATGCTCCCACTGGGAGAGAAGCCACTGAGTATTCTTCGACTGGGCCTGTTAACCTATGGGTACACTCTGTTGTTTCACTTTTTACCCATTGCGTGGGCTCACAATGTACACTGTAGTTGGCTCTGCTTTTGGCCCCAATATAACCATGGGATGCTGGCAATCAGCCCCGGTGCCTTTCACACTTCATTTTTCACAAGGCCACCAGCACAGATCCGCTGGAATAAGATCCCAGGACTACAGCAGTCAAGCACCTGTACCTGCTGTGGGTGCTATTGAGGCAGCTCACACCCTGGCCTGACCCAGCCCCTGTTGTACACACCCGCAAAACCTACAACTGCTGTGTGCATGTGCGACCCAGCCACGGGAGTACAAGTTGTTCATTAAAATGTTCCACGGATGCTGAGTTTACAAAGCTGGCAGTGGAGTTGTAAGTCTGCAGTTTGTGCAGCCACAGGGAAAGATTTCAGCCCTGCATCCTAAATTTCATAGCCCCTGGATCTCAGCTGTGATTTCAGTCTCACCTCTGGGCATGGACAACCACTGGCATCTGCTCCCAGAACCACCAAGGTGGTGGCTGGAGCACCAGAGCCTACCCAGATGGGAGGGGACTGGGGCAAGGGCCAGGCCGTGCAGGCCTGCCTGTGTGGGAGCCTGTCATAGAGTCCATGGAGGCAATAGCCAGAGGCGGGGAAAGAGGCCACAGTGGGAGCCCCATTCCTGCCTTTGTGTGCCATTTGATGATGGCACTGCACTTTTATGGCAGCCCAGGGTTCTTCCCTGAACACTCCTAGTTGCTGCTCCCCACAGTCCAGCCCACTCAGGCTGTCTCCATGCCGCCAACAACAGCCCTCTCCATAGATCTGTCTTCTAACCCCGTGTTCCAGCACCCAGTCCCTAGCTGTGCCAGCCTGTGTGTGTCTCACGTTGGAGTGCACAGCGCAGTCACACAGACTATGTGTACAGGTCTCCCTGTGTCCTGCCACTAACCACTTGTTGTGCTCTCCTCGGAACCTCTGAAGTTTCTTTTCTGTTTCTTTTCTGAAAGTTTCTTTCTTTTCTAATCTCCCTGCTAGTGAAATGATGGAGAAGGAAATGGCAACTCACTCTAGTACTCTTGCATGGAGAATCCCGTGGACAGAGGAGCCTGGTGGGCTGCAGTCCATGGGGTCGCTAAGAGTTGAACATGACTGAGCGACTTGACTTTCACTTTTCACTTTCATGCATTAGAGAAGGAAATGGCAACCCACTCCAGTGTTCTTGCCTGGAGAATCCCAGGGACGGGGGAACCTGGTGGGTTGCTGTCCATGGAGTTGCACAGAGTCGGACATGACTGAACTGACTTAGCATGCAGGCATGCATTGGAGAAGGAAATGGCGACCCACTCCAGTGTTCTTGCCTGGAGAATCCCAGGGACAGGGGAGCCTGGTGGGCTGCCATCTATGGGGTCGCACAGAGTCGGACACGACTGAAGTGACTCAGCAGCAGCAGCAGTGAATTGAGGGGACTTCCCAGGATGTGGGAACCTCTACTTACCATCAGAACTGCCTTCCAGAGGCACAGAACCTGTTCCACTTCCTTTTTCTTTTTTCCTACTTGATTATTGCAGAGGTCTTTCTTGCCCTTTCAGATGTTTGAGGTCTGCTAGTGTTCGGTAGGTGTTCTGTGAGAACTGTTCTATTTGTAGATGTATTCTTGATGTGTCTGTGGTAAAATATGTGTTCCATATCCTGCTACTTCACCATCTTGATTCCAATCCCCTAATCTTCCCCTTTTTGAGGAGGCACTAAAGACTTGAGGATTTATTGTTGTGGATGTCATGATAAACTTTGGGATGAAGTTTAAATGGCTTTATTCTTTTGATTAGAGGTAGGCAAATAACATTGTTAGATCATAGAATGTCTCTTTTTGTTAATACCAACTAGTTTCTCAGTCTCTCCAACTTTATTATAAAGCAGTTGATTTGCTTAGCATTTAAAAAGTTACCCTATGTACCATTTTATATCTGTACGTATAGATGCGACACAAGCTGAAAGCTGTCATTTTTCCTTACCTGTGAGTATATATGATTGTTTCAAAAGTAGAATACAGCCTCATTGGTAAGAGTATCTCTTGTCTTATATTAAAATGAAAGTCATTCATTTTTAATTTTTGCTTCTCTAATCCCATAAAATTATGACAAAATGTTGGCCCTTTAAAGTGGATAACTGCATTTTTGTCATAAATTATGGAGCAGTATCTTCACATTCCTTCAGGTAGTGGTTATTATCTAATAATAGGTCCTTTATTAATAGTGAACATTAGATTTCAACAGAGTCCACTATGGATTCCTCAACAAAAGTGAGATCACTTCAGATTTGAGTGATTTAAGCTTCTTCCATCCTATTGGTAATTCTGTATTTTAAAAAAGCAATGCATAAAAGTTTTCTAGTTCATAATCATTTAAAAAATCATACTAGTTAACTTTTAAAATTTTATTCAGGAAGCAAAATATTTAATCATTTTTTATACCACATTAGGTTAAGAATATTTTATAATTCTGTCATCATCAAATTTACCAGCTATCAAAAACTCTTAACAAGGTCACATAGCATCTCAGTTAGTTGTCAGAGTTCAGTAGTTTTCATCCTGATGGGTAGGAACACTACCTTGTTAATTCAGTAGAAGATATTTGTAAAAGGAGCATAACTTAGCCAGAGCTTATATGAAGAGAATGCTGGTATTAAAGAAAGCTAAACCTAAAGTATGATTATGTTCCTGCTACTTCCTGTCTGCATTTAAGCATTCCTTTTCCCCTGCCAGTAAAAGTAGTCTTGAAAAACTAGATTAAAGCCATTCCTTGGAGTTGCATGTGTGAATAAGGAAAAAGAAAATACTTTATCTGTCTTATACCATTTGACATGAGGTGTTCAATGCCAAGTGATAATTTTTAAGAGATTTTTTACTTTACTTTTTGTCCTTTGGCTCTTTCTGCTGTTGTTGTTCAGTATGTAAGTCATGTCCAACTCTCTGTTACCCCATGGAGTGCAGCGCATCGGACTTCCCTGCCTCTCACCATCTCTGGGAATGTGCTCAAACTCACGTCCATTGAGTCGGTGGTGCCATGCAACCATTTCATCGTCTGTCGCCGCCTTCTCCTGCCTTCAATCTTTCCCAGCATCAGGGTCTTTTCCAATGAGTCAGCTTTTCACATCAGGTGGCCAAAGTATTGGAGCTTCAGCTTCAGCAACAATTCTTCCAATGAATTTAGGGTTGATTTCCTTTAGGAATGACTAGTTTGATCTCCTTGCTGTCCAAGGCACTCTCAAGAGTCTTCTCCAAGATGACAGTTCAAAAGCATCATTTCCTCAGTGCTCAACCTTTTTTATGGTTCAACTCTCACATCCATGCATGACTACTAGAAAACCATACCTTTGATTATATGGACTTTTGTTGGCAAAGTGATGTCTCTGCTTTTTAATATGCTGTCTAGGTTGGTCGTAACTTTTCTTCCAAGGAGAAAACATCTTTTAATTCATGGCTGCAGTCACCATCCACAGTGATTTTGGAGTCCAAGAAAATAAAGTCTGTCACTGTTTCCATTTTTTCCCCATCTATTTACCATGAAGTGATAGAACTGGATGCCATGATCTTCATTTTCTGAATGTTGAGTTTTAAGCCAGCATTTTTACTCTCCTCTTTCACCTTCATCAAGAGGCTCTTTAATTCCTCTTCACTTTCTGCCATAAGGGTGGTGTCATCTGCATATCTGAGGTAATTGATATTTGTCCCAGAAATCTTGATTCCAGCTTCTGCTCCATCCAGCCTGGCATTTCACATGATGTATTCTGCATATAAGTTAAAAAAGCCTTGATATATTCCTTTCCCAATTTGGAACCAGTCCATTGTTCCATGCCTGGTTCTATTGATTCCTGTATACAGGTTTCTCAGGGGGCAGGTAAGGTGGTTTGGTATTCCCATCTCTTTCAGAATTTTCCACAGTTTGTTGTGATCCACAAGTCAAAGGCTTTAACATAGTCAGTGAAGCAGAAGTAGAAGTTTTTCTGTAATTATCTTGTTTTTTCTATGATCCAATGGATGTTAGCAGTTTGATCTCTGGTTCCTCTAACTTTTCTAAATCCAGCTTGTACATCTAGAAGTTCTTGGTTCACATAGTATTGAAGCCTAGCTTGAAGGATTTTGACCATTATCTTGCTAGCATGTCAAATGAGTGCAATTGTGCAGTAGTTTGAACATTCTTTGGCATTGCCTTTCTTTGGGATTGGAATGAAAACTGACCTTTTCCAGTCCTGTGGCCACTGCTGAGTTTTCCAAGTTTGCTGGGATACTGAGTGCAGCACTTTCATAGCATCATCTTTTAGGATTTGAAATAGCTCAACTGGAATTCCATCACCTCCACTAGCTTTATTAGCAGCAGTGTTTCCTAAGGTCCACCTGACTTCACGCTCCTGGATGTCTGGCTCTAGGTAAGTGACCACACCATTGTGGTTATCTGGGTCATTAGACCTTTTATGTACAGTTCTTCTGTATATTCTTGTCACCTCTTCTTAATCTCTTCCGCTTCTGTTACGTCCATACCGTTTCTGTCCTTCATTGTCTTTCCCATTCTGGAAAGGTGTGTTCATTGAATCTCATCAAGTAAAGGCCCATTGAAAACAATGTGTCCTTAAGTTCTTATTATAGTTCCTATTTCATGCCCAACAGTTAGAAGAGATGATAGGCCTCTTCAGCCCTAAGGCTGAATTCTCCACCATTGCCCTCAGCAGACCTTCACTTCTCCCCAAGAAAATTTCTTAAGAAATAAGTCAGCCGCTTTTAACTGCAAGTTGTTGTGACCCTCTCGTATTCAACTCATTGTCTCTACAATTCCACCTAAATTTTCTAAACTATCAGCACTTTGAGTTGGCAGAGCTGCCCTTCCTGTCTCTGAAATACGCGTGCTCACATTGGCACTGTTGCTAATAAGGAGATTTAAACTCAGAGATGACTCATTGTTGATGACCAGGTTTATGCACCACTTCCTTCTTTCCAGCCACTGAAGCACAAGGAGGAGCTGAGCAAGCAAATCAATCTAAAGGAGAGTTGGGGTTCCTAAACCCAGGTTTTACCACTGAACTCAAAAAGCACACATACCTTCTCCCTGCTTCCTTAGGACAAGGACATTTTAACTGACGTCTACCTTCCTATCAACAGCACAGTTCATCCTTGAATGACATGGATTTGAACTGCATGAGTCCACTTATATGCAGATATTTTTCAGTAGTAAATACTACAGTACTACACAGTCTGTGGTTGCTTGAATTTGTGAGTAGAGGGCACACTATAAGTCATACTCGATTTTCAACTGCAAGGAGGGTTTGTGTCCCCAGCCCCTCTTTGTTCAAGGGCCAAGTGTATTTGAAGATACTCAGAGGCAGGGGCATTTTAATAGAGGGAATTTGTCTTCAAAGTTATTTTGAATATTGTTTATTTTCATGGCCTAAAGAGATCTTATAAAACTCCAGTGGGATATAATACTAAAGCTGAATGCTTATTTTATACATTTTTATGAAAAAATAATTGTGTCAGAAAAGTACATTGAAAATATATTTATTGCTCTAGGGTATTGAGTCAGTCAACTCCAGGGACAGAAAAGTGGGCAATATTTTCAATTTCCCTTTAAAGGAAAAGTTAATATTTTAAAATGAAAGTTACTCTTTCAGCTATTTCATTAATTTAGGTATACTTTTGGCAGAAAACATGATTTTTTTCAAAATAACTCTATTTTAACAAGTTTTTATTAGTGAGAGTCCATCAGTCAGCTATAAAACTGAAGCTTGACCTTTTAGGAGCTATTGTAAGACAGAAGGATAATTTAACAGTGGAATCATTTGAACATTAGCAAATTTTTGCAGTCATTCTCTGTGGTGGTGAGTATTCTGGAACTACCCTCCACATTATAAATTTAATTATTATTATGTTGAATATTTGGCAGATGCCTTTTTCAATAAGGAAAGAATCAAAACCTTTTCCCAGTGTGCTGTTAAAGGAATTTCCATCTCCACTGACTTATATATTAAGTTATTAAAGCTTGACACCAAAGTGGTGCTTCAACATGATATTTAGAAGTGTATTTGTAGGATGAGCATCACTAGTGATCTAATGTAAAAATATGTCATATCTCTGAATTTTTTGAACTATGTGATAGATGATTTTGGAGAAAATGAGCTACTTGAACTTCTCTTACGTTCTGGGGATTGACATGGCTCCCAATGTATGTGCTATATTAGAGAAGAATACAGCAGAGAAAGGCACTACATTTTATTTATTGCTGTATTTATAACATGAATGATCTACAACATTGTGTTAATTTCTGCTGTACCACAAAATGACTCAGTTACATATACACATGTGTGTATTCTTTCTTACACTCTTTTCCATTATGGTTTATCCCAGGAGATTGCATACAGCGCCCTGTGCTATACCGTAGGACCTTGTTGTTATCCATGGTATATATAATAGTTTGCATATATTCCATCCTTCTCCCTTCCCACCCCTCCCTTGGCAGCCACAAGTCTGTTCTCTTTGTCTGTGAGTCTCTCTCTGTTTTCTGGAGAGGATCATTTGTGCCATATTTTAGATTCCACATACAAATGATATCATATGTTATTTGTCTTTCTGTTTCTAACTTCCCTTACTATAATAACCTCTGGATCCATCCATTTTGCTGCAAATGCATTATTTCATTCTTTTTATAGCTGAGTAGTTTTCCATTGTGTGTATATACCATATTTTCTTTATCCATTCATCTGCTGATGGACATTTAGGTTGATTTCATGGCCTAGCTATTGTGAATAGTACTGCTATGAAAATAGGGGTGCATATATCTTTTCAAGTTATAGTTTTGCCTGCATACATACTCAGGAGTGGAATTGCTGGATCATGTGGTAGCTCTATTTTTAATTTTCTGAGAAACCTCCATACTATTTTCCATAATGGCTGTACCAAATTACATTCCCACCATCAGCATAGGAGGATTCTATTTTCTCCACAGTCTCTTCAGCATTTATTGTTTGTAGACTTTTTGATGATGGCTATTTTGACTGGTGTGAGGTGACAGCTTGTAATTTTGAGTTGCATTCCTTGAATAATTAGCAATGTTGAGCATCTTTTCATGTGCCAGTTAGCTATCTATATGTCTTCTTTAGAGAAATGTCTATTTAGGCCTTCTGCCCATTTTCCAATTGGGTTGCTTTTTTGTTATTGAGTTGTATTAGCTTTTTGTATATTTTGGAGTTTAAGCCCTTTTTGGTTGTGTCATTTTCAAGTATCTTCTCCTATTCTTGGGTTATCTTTTTTTGTGGTTTCTTTTCCTGTGCAGAGACTTCATTTTAATTTGGCAGCACCTAAGAAACTCCAGGTGTTGGGACTCAACTATACTTATGGTTTTTGATTGTCTTTTGTCTGCTCACTTTAATCTAGCATAATGAGCATTAATACTTACACACACACACACATTAGTTTTCTGAGTATCTTGAAGTGGCAGGTTAGTTACTTGCTTAGTTTTTTCTTAATAGCACAAATGAAATGGAAGAAAAGTAACCAGGATACATTTTCTGACTTTGGTGAAAAAACTCTGACTCATCTCGTTAAAGGCATGCAGGGATTTTAATTTCAGAGAGTAACATATGTTAGTCCCAACTGTTTCTATATCCATTGTGGTCATGGCAAGATTTGGAGAAAATGTTGTAAAAGCATAATTACATTCATTCTTATTCATTTATGAAGCAGAATGGCTCAGGAAGTAGATACTGAGTGGACAATAATATCACACCTTTCTTAAATTACTATGATCATTAATGTGTTAGCAGGGGCTTAATTTGAACCTAGAAAACTTTCGGCGGTGAGCCAGCTTCAGTTTGCATAACTGTAAAAGTTACTGGCTATGGTTTTTCCCATGGTCATGTATGGATGTGAGAGTTGGACTGTGAAGAAAGCTGATCGCTGAAGAATTGATGCTTTTGAACTGTGGTGTTGGAGAAGACTCTTGAGAGTCCCTTGGACTGCAAGGAGATCCAACCAGTCCATTCTAAAGGAGCTCAGACCTGAGTGTTCATTGGAAGGACTGAAGCTGAAACTCCAATACTTCGGCCACCTCATGAGAAGAGTTGACTCACTGGAAAAGACTCTGATGCTGGGAAGGATTGGGGGCTGGAGGAGACGGGGACGGCAGAGAATGAGATGGCTGGATGGCATCACCGACTCTATGGACATGAATTTGAGTGAACTCCGGGAGTTGGTGATGGACAGGGAGGCCTGGTGTGCTGTGATTCATGGGGTCACAAAGAGTCGGACACGACTGAGCGACTGAACTGAACTGAACTTTTTTGAAACCCTATTCTATACATATCAAAACATCTTGTGATTTATTAAGAACCTGGAACGTATAAGACTTACATATAAGGAGCTAAGGACTTTGGAAAAAAAGGTTTCTAAGTGGCTTTTGGGGTATAATTAAAAGGGTAAAAGTGTGATCATGGAGTGAGGGATATAAGCAATAGTTTCACTAATTACTTAACTGTCAGATTCACTTGCTTCTATACTTTGCAACAGACATACTAATTGTAATACACAAAACTTTTGGTGAGCCAGAGAACACTCAGCAAGAAATGGGCCAGCAACAGGAAAAAGCAGAGCTCAAGAATAAACACAAATAAAAATCAACTTCCGAATGCTCTTGATACCAGTGATTTTCCACTCCTGTTGGGATTTTGATTTCTTTCCAGAAGAATCGCACCAGTGGCCTCCTGCCACCGGAGAACAATATTCAGCATATAGTGCCAACTGCCATTTATAGCTATCTCTCTAGTGGTTGAAGCCCCTCCTATTTTTATATTCGCTATTTATTAAAAAGCCGTTGCTGCTCTTGACTTTCTCATTGCTCATGATTGAGAAGTGCCTGGGAGCAGACATGCAACAGGTGATCCTGTACTTGTCAAGCGAATGTTCTATGCCATGGGTAGATACCGATGGCTAGCCTGAGTGGTTACTGCTTCCTTCCATTGATTCAGGCTAACCTCTTTTGCTATACCTTATTTAGATTTTGTGGGAACAAAATAGGTTTAGATACTTCAAAAGGCCATTCTTTTCCTTTATTAGTACGCAGCTCGAAAATCACTTTATTTCATTGTCTACACATGGCCCATGTGATCTGAGGAGAGAGTCAGTACTGAAAGAGTTAAAGCTTAGGGCCCTTTAAGGCATCTGCCTGCAATGTGGGAGACCCGGGTTTGATCCCTGGGTGGGAAGATTCCCTGGAGAAGGAAATGGCAACCCTCTCCAGTATTCTTGCCTGGAAAATCCCATGGACAGAGGAGTGTGGCGGGCTACAGTCCATGGTGTCTAGAAGAGTCGGACACGACTGAGTGACTTCACTTTCACCCACGGCCGAAAATAATTAGCATAGCTAACAACACAACTCAGACATTTCTGACCCTGTCCTCTCTGTGTTCCTTGTTTATCATTTCCTGAAAGTCTTCATAAGTAAGTGAAATGACTCAAGTAAAAATCTTTATCTTGTGTTGAAAATAGAGAGTAGTTGATGTAGTTTGCCATTTTCTCTCCATATCCTCCTTCACTTAAAGCAGTGACTCTATGTTGGAATCACACGGAGCCCTTTAAAAGATTCTAGTCACAAGATAACTTGACTTAAAAGTTGTACCACTCAAACAATAAGAATGATGTTTTGCCTTATGTTGGTAGCTAACCATAGTGCTCAGTTTTTAAACATTCATACTTTAAGAGTTTATAATAAGCTGAAGTCTGGCTTAGAAATACAGTGCTCTATATTATGTCATGGATATGGAAGTGATCACAAATAAGAATATGTGTGATCTTACATATGGATAAAGTTATTATGAGATGGGGTAAAGGGTGGAAAATATACCAATGGTAGTCAGAGTCCATAATTGAATAATCACTTACTCTGCCTTAATTGCCTCATCTCTAAAATCAGAAAGTTAAACCAGGTAGGTCTAAAAACCTCTGGCCTCTTTCTCTGATCATATGATCAGTATCACTTCATTTCTGAGGATACTGATTTCTCCATAGAGCTTGGTGGAAGGAGATATTTAAACCCTCTGGAAATACTGTATTTAAACAGCATTACCCTATTAGTAAGACCATCTCTGTATATCTGTAATTATCAGATTGTGGCAATACGAAACAGTGTATTTTCTTTTCCTCTCCTCAATCTTGTCCCTCTTTGCAACAACTCATTCAGTAAGATAAAAAATTCCTTTTTTGGTTAGTAGGTGAATGGCTAAATTACACTTATTAATTCAAATAAAGTGATTCTATAATTAATTATATAATAAAACATAAGTATGAATTATGAAGAAAGATCATTTTCCTAGGTTGAATTTTTTTAAGGTTAATAAAGATAGGTAAAGGTTAGGTTAAATGTTTTCTTAAACTACAAACTTTGTCACTTTAAATGTGAGCATTTGTTTTCATAAATAATATGTATTCAATATAAATAATGTGGACTATTAAGGAAGGCACAAAGAATAAATTAACTTACTGGTATTCCAGCCATTGAGAGAGAAGCTCTTTTCACGGTTGGGCTTCTTTGCTTTCCAAATATGAATTCCTTTTAAAAAAATAAAATTAGAAGCAAGTTACATATACAAGTTTTTAACTTACTTGTCTAAATTTTATAGTCTTTAGATATTATAGGAATAAAATTTTATTATTTTTAAAATATGAAAATGCTGTTAAGTAATAACCAATCCCTTTAACTTAAATATTTAAGATGTAGACCACATTTTTAAGAGGCTGCAGAATTGCTATTGAAACTAGTGATTTTAGACCTATTGGGAATGAGGAAAACCAGGTTTCCTTGTGGGGATCTGAGATTCTCTTGGAGGGCTATTCAGTGAGCATCCTACATCTTAGCTAACATAAAGGGGATGCTATTTAAAACTAGTTTAAAAGGATTCCAGTCTGTTGCAAGATCCCCAAGTACCATCAAGTCTCACTGTTTGTGCCCCTCTGCTGAGGCTCACTCTTGTCTCTGTACCGAGTCAGCTGGGTAGTCTCAGCCCCCTGTGGTTCTCCCAAGGCTGAGGCTCTGTCTGCAGCAGGACTTCCTAGCCTGGGCCCTCCCATAGGTGCCCCAGCTTTGCCTCCTGACCCCAAATGTAATCACTGGTCTTTGAATCATGAAGACCTCGTGCCTTACAACTTGGAATGCATGCACCTTGACCCCAGAGCAGCAGGGCTTTCATCTCTGGGGCATGGCAGTATCACACTTCTCCTAAGAGGTCCATACGATAGCCTATAACTTAGAAAAGGGACCACTGTTGAGATTTTCAAAACAAAGGTAGCACGTGCCTTTCTTCATGCTGGTAAACATCTGGAGCAGTGAGGTGGTTATCCCTGACCTTGAGCATTTCCTGTATGTGTGTTGTCCAGGTTCAGATCTTTCTGCGATCCTTTCTGTTCTGTGTGTGGACCAGTTTGGAGCTGTGCATACAATGCATCTGTTTCCATTGCTGACCTTTCACGGTTGACCATCCTGAAGACCTGCTGGTTTTTTCTTGACAGATTATAGAATTTTACTTTTTAGAGGATAATTTGTATTTCTTTTCTGTGAATTTATGCTAAGTCACTGATTTATATTTCTGTTTTGCTCTATCTTCAAGTATAGCTGATTTGCTCTGTTTTTAAGTCTGCAAATTCAGCAAGTTGCTGTTTTACCGTTCATTTCATATAATTAAAATACGTTTGATACAACCTCATGCTTTAGTTCTTAGTTCACCTATTTTACATCTTTTAACATCAGTCTAAAGGCATGTTGCTTATGTTTATTAGCCATGCAGTTTCTGTCATATTTATGGAAGACAGCGATTACTACAGTTTACTGTTTATCTCTAGGCAGTCATGTACATGGTACAAAACATTACTTAATGTGGTTGAGACCAAAGATAATAACTCTAGGGGTTTTCTCTTCTCTCCTGCTGTTCAGGGTGCTGGTTGCACAGCCCTGGTGGTAGCTGTGGTAGCAAGGAAGCTAGAACTTACCAAAGCAGAAAAGCACGTGCACAACTTCATGATGGACACTCAGCTGACAAAAAGAGTAAGTTACCACCCTGTATCTCCAAAGGGAAGAGTCACGGTTTTTCTTCCTTTGTTTTAAATCATTTTATATTGGGATATAGTTGATTTGCAATGTCATAGTTTCAGGTATATAGCAAAGTGATTTAGTTATACATGCTCTGGGGACTCCTCCTGATGCCAGTCCCCTAGTCTGGGGAACCCTACATGGGATCAGACCTCTCACTCCTGTGGGAGAACAGAGGGAGAGAATCCTGTGATATGAGTATTCTTCAGTGTGAAGGTTGCCTACCTGTGGGGTATGGGACTGGACTGAATCACAAATGCGCGCCTCCTGCCATTTCGCTGTGGCTTCTCCCTGTGGAAGGAGCGTGTCTTTTTCGGTAGGTTCTAGTCCTTTTTTGCTGATGGTTGTTCAGCAGTTGGTTGTGATTTTGGTATTTTTGTGAGAGGAAGTAAGCGCAGATCCTTCTTCTCTGCCGTCTTGTCTGGAGCTCTTGTTTGCTATCACTGTTGGGCAATAATAATTTTACTTTGACCTCTGAAGCTGAAATGACATGGTTTAAAATGAAAGCATTCTTGAAGTCAGTTCCATTTTTTCACATGGAGACTAAACTCTTCCTAACTTTAGGTCAGTCAGGAAATAATTGGGAAACCTTGGTATTTAGTCAAGTATAAAAATAGGCGACATAAGTTTAATATTGTTGGGGTTCTGAATTAACTGCTGTATTCCAGGGATCAGAGTTTTAAACTTTCATAATGCTCTTCCTTCAGCAAATCAGGTGAAAGTTATGTGTCTTCCTGCTTGGCAAAAGAAAGACCTGTGCTCTCACTAATGTTGCACTTGGGTCCCCTTTAAAGATCTAGATCTGAGCTAAGTGACCTTCCTTTAGTTTTAATGACTAGGACTGATTTCCCCAAACTGATCAAGTTTTCTGATGTTACGGCTTTTCTGTTGTAAGTTCTTATATACATTTGATAAATTCCCTATCGATAGTGTTAAATTATGGAGAAGGAAATCGTAACCCACTCCAGTATTCTCGCCATGGACATAGGATCCTGGTAGACTCCAGTCTGTGTGGTCACAAAAGAGTCAGACACAACTTAGAAACTAAACCACAACAATGTTGAATTCAGAATCATATTGTTTGTAGAAAGCTTTTTCAGTAAGAAGTACTGTTCTACTTTCAAAATTCACATTCTGCATAATGCTTATTGGGCTTCCCTGATGGCTCAGACAAGTAAAGAATCTGCCTGAAATGCAGGAGACCTGAGTTTGATCCCTGGGTTGGGAAGGTGCCCTGGAAGAGGGCGTGGTAACCCACTCCAGTGTTCTTGCCTGGAGAATCCCCACGGACAGATGAGCCTGGTGGCCTATGGTGATGGGGTCTCAAAGAGTCAGACACAACTAAGTGACGAAGCGCACACACACATCATGTTTACGATGCTTTAATTCTATTATCTCACTGCTGCTGCTGCTGCTAAGTCACTTCAGTCGTGTCCGACTCTGTGTGACCCCATAGAAGGAAGCCCACCAGGCTCCCCTGTCCCTGGGATTCTCTAGACAAGAACACTGGAGTGGGTTGCCATTTCCTTCTCCAATGTGTGAAAGTGGAAAGTGAAAAGTGAAAGTGAAGTCGCTCAGTCGTGTCTGACCCTTAGCGATCCCACGGACTGCAGGCTACCAGGCTCCTCCATCCATGGGATTTCCTAGGCAAGAGTACTGGAGTGGCTTGCTATTGCCTTCTCCGTACTGTTTCTTAAAAGTGAAGTTACTTTGCAATATTTCTTGTGACCAGAGACTTTAATAGGTCTGAAAAAGAGACTCAAGCAGGCTTGCTGACAGATCTATTTTTATAGCAAAATGTCATTAAGTACAAGAGCAAATGTTAAGATGGCATTAGAATCAAACATAAATTTCCAGTTTATGAGAGCCATCCCATTACTATATTCAATACAATATATGAAAATAATAGCCTTTTTGTGGTCCTCTCTGCATTATTTTATATAGTTATCAATGAATGTCATTTGTCAGAGTTATCAATGAATGGAATTGATTCCTTTCCACTTAGTTATTTATGGAATTTTTAAGTGGGCCCATTTATAATTTTTAATAAAGAAGGACCTAAAAGCCACACATAGTTACTAACATGACAGATTCAAAAGACAAATTCAAGGGTGCTCCTTATTGCTAGAGAAAACTACAGCCATTCCCTGAAACACTACACTGAAGTTTTCTGATGGTCAACAGGAGTAATAATGGTCACAACACTCTGAAATCTTAATATGAATCTAAAGAAAAAGCAATATGAATGTTAAAAGATGGATTACTCTTGCAGGAAAAAATGTAACCTTCCAAGTCTTCCACTGTATATCTTAACAATTTCCAAGAAAAATTATTCCCCATGCACAAAGTTTGAGGAACAATTTTATACAGAAATCTTTTCTCTGTGGGACTACATTCACCACACAAAATGCAATGTTTGAAAGTAGAACACACAATTCACTGGGCACTCACATTCAGAGGACTGTCCTATGTAGTCACAACCATTTACATGACACTGCGATTCAAAACTGGCCAGTGGCCCATGTAACCAGGATATTCTAAGAATTTCAAGAAGAAAGCATAATAGCAATAACTTATCAGTAGGCTTAGTAAGACAGGACCAGCTATTTAACAGATATCTAGCAAATCACCTTACAGAGACAGTTTGTTTACTGTGCTAAAGCGTTGGGAAATATATCACTATTACTGTACATTAAGGTCTGAACCAAGAGGAAATCTTGGCGTTTGGCCTTCTGGTTACGTACGTTTTGGAAAGAAACTTGAAAACAAGCAATTCTGAGAGCCCAGACAATTTTTCAAGTTGCTAGATGTACCATGAAGGATAATTATACATATTAATGTCCACAGTGGGTGTTTCCAATCCTGTTAAGAATTCTCAATCAGATCCATAATAAGAACACTATTATGCAGTTATGTAATTTTGTCTCTTGCAGGTCTCTCAGCAAGTGAACAGAAATTTGAGAGGACTTACTTTGTATAGCTTTTATATCATGCTTGGCTACATATCCTAGTGGGTTGAAATACAAATGCATGGAGCCCTTGCCCTGCTCCATTCACCCTGCCCCAGGTATCTGGTCTAAAGAAAAACCAGGCTGGTGAGAAAAGTTGGTGCCCTAAGCACATCCACCTCTGCTGCTGCAGGGGCAGAGAGCACACGTCCTGCTAAGCTGCACAGACTTAGTGACCTTTGTTTCTCTGTGGGCATCCTGGAGGTATCATCCATAGTATATGGAGCAACAGTTTACCATAATTATCAGAATGAGAGTTAAGAAGCCCTCCTACTTCTTAAAACAGATTATGTTCCTTCCCCTTGAATTTTGGAAGACATTCATAAAAGCCCCTGAAGGAAGAAGCAAGAGGAAGAAAAAGACAGAAATATATAAGTTGAAAAAGAAAGTAGTAAAAATCAAAGGATATCTATGAGCAAAGTAGCCTGTTATATAATGCTGTATGTATCTTATAGGGCTGAACAAAGCAGATATTCAGTTAAAAGTCGATCAGCTATAAGAGGTTTTGTGGTTTATAAAGTATTGTTTCACTTAAAAATATATTTTACCTTAGTACCTATGACTTTAATATGTTGCTGATTCATCAGTAATTATAAAGTAATATGTCATGTCCTTTATACCTGTTAAGTGGGTTGGAGTCATCTGGTGACTATTACTATTGGGTTGGCCAAAAAGTTCATTTGGGTTTTCCCATAACATCTTACAGAAAAACCTGAGCTAACTTTTTGGGCACCCCAGTACCTTTAGTAGTATAAATTTCTTTGTTTGTTGTTTAGCCACTGAGTTGTGCCCGACTCTTTGCAACCCCGTGGACTGCAGCATGCCAGGCTTCCCTGTCCTTCACTGTCTCTGTCCATTGAGTCCATGATGCCATCCAACCATCTCATCCTCTGTCACCCCCTTCTCCTGCCATCAATCTTTCCCAGAATCAGGGTCTTTTCCAGTGAGCTGGCTCTTCATATCAGGTGGCCAAAGTATTGGAGCTTTAGCATCAGTCCTTCCAACGAGTATTCAGGGTTGATTTCCTTTAGAATTGGCTGGCTTGATCTCCCTGCTGTCCAAGCAACTCTCAAGAGTCTTCTACAACACCACAAGTTTGAAAGCATCAATTGTTTGGCATTCAGCCTCCTTCATGGTCCAGCTCTCACATCCGTACATGACTATTGGGAAAACCACAGGTTTGACTATACAGACCTTTGTCAGCAAAGTGATGTCTCTGATTTTTATTATGCTCTCTAGGTTTGTCATAGCTTTCCTTCCAAGGAGCAAGTGTTTTGTCAGAACTCTCAACTATAACCTTTCCTCTACCATCCCAAAGAACCTTTTAAAATACATTAAGGACGAGCATTGGATCATTTTTGAAAATTTTATGGACTTAACCAATTTGGCATTTGCTCTTTGTAGATGAGAATCCAAACCAAAATCAGTTGCTATGTTCTGTTCCAAACACTCCTCTGTTCAACTGCCATGTTTTTTCTCAGTACTGCTTACCCAGTTTTCTCACTGCCTCGCCAGTCTGCGTTCTAGGTTCTTATTCTGTATCTTGAGCTGATAAAACCAGGAAGAGAGGATATATCAGATCCCTTACCAGTCTTCCAGGGAGTACAGCTGCTCAGAGAGCTGAGACTTCCAGTAAACAGCCCTTCTCCTTGCTAAGTGGGGAAGGGCCTGTCCCAACCCCAGGCAGTGCTGGTCAGTCACTTCCCTCTCCACTCTTTAAAAACAAGGTCCTCCTACAAAGCTGAAGTCATCAAAACAGAAATATAGATCAATGGAACAGGATAGAAGGCCCAGAAATAAACCCACACCCCCGTGGTCCGTTAATCTATGACAAAGGAAGCGAGACTATACAATGGAGAAAAGACAGTCTCTTCATAAGTGGTGCCAGGAAACTGGACAGCTCCATGTGAAAGAATGAAATGATAATATTCTTTAACAAAATTTACAAACAGCTCATGTGGCTCTATATCAAAAACAATCAAACCAAAAAAATGAGCAAAAGACCTAAATAGATGTTTCTCCATGAAAGACATACAGATGGCCAAGATAAACATGAGAAGATGCTCAACATCACTATTAGAGAAATGCAAATCAAAACTGCAATGAGGTGTCATCTCACACCAGTCAGAATGGCCATCATCAAAGAGTCTACAAACAATAAATACTAGAGAGAGTGTGCAGAAAAGGAGGCCCTCCTACCCTGTTGATGGGAATGTAAATTGGTACAAGCACTATGGAGAGCAGTATGGAAGTTCCTTTCAAAGCTAAAAATGGAGCTACATACGATCCAGCAATTCCACTCCTGGTTTTCTATCCAGAGAAAACCATGATTCGAAAGGATTCGTGCACCCAGTGTTCATTATTTACAATAGCCAAGGTGTGGAAGCAACTTCAATGTCCAGCAACAAATGAATGGTACATATATACAATGGGATATTACTCAGCCATAAAAAAGAATGAAATAATGCCATTTGCTGCACCATGGATGGACCTGGAGATTATCATACTAAGCAAAGTAAATCAGACAAATATCATATGATATGCAGAATCTAAAACAAATGATACAAATGAACTTATTTACAAAACAGGAACCCACAGAATGAACTTATGGTGATCAGGGAGAAGGGTGGATGAGGAGGGATAAACTGGGAATTTAGGATTGTCGTGTACACACAGCTGTGTTTCAAATAAATAACCAACCAGGGCCTACTCTATAGCATGGGAAATTCTGTTCAATATTCCGTAACAAATGGGAAAATAATTTGAAAAATAATGGACACTTGTATGGGTATAACTGAATCACTTTGCTGTACACCTGTGACTAATACATTATTGTTAATCAACTATACTCCAAATAAAAACTAAACAAAAGCCGGGTCCTCCAACCTGAGAAAATTACACTATATTCAATTTCTTACCTTTACAAAGGATGTCAGTGTCAGATGGAAGAGCCTCCTGAACAGACTCCTACCTCTGTGAGGAAGAGAAATGTGTTTGCATAAGAGTGAAGATCCAAGCATTAACTGGCACACCTTTTCACTTCACTGTGGGTGGTGGTGATGTCATTTACATGCACTGCAGGTGTTCAGCATCCCATGTTTCAGTCATTTTTCTGTTGGTTGGAGAATGTTTCCTGTGCAAAGTCTAATGAATATCCAAAGGAAGTCACAACTAAAAGCAGTCTTAAGATACCAGCCATTTTCTTAAAGTGGGTTCTAGCAATACAGTTTCACTCAAAAACAAAGCATTTCAGCACTAAGGAAAAGGATTCACCATCAGCCACCAAGGCTGACGCTTTCTCTGCTGAAGTGGAAAAATACACATGCCTACTTGGGCCATAGTTTTGGTAAATTATAATACTCTCTTATTCTAAGTGCTGAAAAGTACTGACAATAATTCTCTTTAACCTTCTCATGTCAGAGAAAACTCAAGTTCTACAAGGCTAGCTTACCTCCTTGACTTGACTTGGTTGGTCCAAAGTCAAGGACTTAAAATCTGTTTCTGAAACCCAGTTTGTTGTTCTGTCTTTTCCCACACACTGCCTTTAAAAAAAAACAAAAACCTTTTTACTTCGTATTGCAGTATAGCCGATTAACAATGTTATGATAATTTCAGGTGGACCGCAGAGGGATTCAGCCATACATATACATTGTATGTGGATCTGTATACCTGTATCCATTCTCCCACAAACTCCCCTCCAATTCAGGCTGTCACATGACATTGAGCAGAGTTCCCTGTGCTGTAGAGTTGGCCCTTGTTGGTTATCTACATTAAATATCTAGTGTGTACATGTCCATCCCAAGCAGCCTAACTATTCACTCCCCCGATCTTTCCCCTGGACAGCCATAGGTGTGTTCTCCAAGTCTTTGAGTCTGTTTTATAAGTAAGTTCATTTGTATCATGTGTTTTAGTTCACGTATAAGGGGTGTCATGCAATGCTTCTGCTTCTCTGTCTGATTTATTGCACTCAGAATGACAATCTCTAGGCCCACCCGTGGTGCTGCAGATGATATTATTTCATCTTTAAAAGTTGTCTTCCTCCACCAGTCTCCCTTTAGCCTGAAGTTCTCCTTGTGAGACATCCTTTATCTACCATTCAAAAGAATTAAATGGATCGACCTCAGAATAAGTAGCTTATAACAAGCACAATTGAAAGCTCTGGGTCATCAGTTCTTGTCTTATGAACAAGAAAGAGGACTTGCAGGGATTTTTAAAGATGAATCAAGACAGCAAGTGATTGAAGTCTCACTAGGAAGTATTCGCACTTTCCATCAGCTGCAATAGGTTTTGGCCGTGTCACTAACATCCTTTAGGTTTGTCCTGTCCATGTGAAACACAGTGTATTTAAATTACCAACAAAATCTTGACAACATAGACTCTGTCAGTTGATGAAAGTGTGCTAACAAGCATGCCATTTGCTGAGTCATGCTGGGAGGCTGGATGACTGGGTCTCCTTGTACATTCAGCAGTGGGAACATGCCCTTCCTGTAGAGCATAGCCAGAAATGCTGAACAAGCTGCAAAGGACAAGGTTAACCTTGGCCTTCTGGCATCTTGCCTTTCTCCAGGGAAATGAAGAACATGGAGGGAACAATTGCAGTACAAGGTGAAGAAAACAGTAGCTGCTTCTTTTTTTTTTTTCTAAGTGGTGAATGAAAGGTTCCTCAAGGAGGAGGTTAGCCCAAAAAAGAGATCAGTAGCCCCTCATATATCAAGGTAAGTGTTCCCAGACAGATGTAGTTACTTTTCAAAAGGCACGTATTCAAGAAAACAATTTTGAGTTACTAAGCAGAGCTAGAACTTACCATGATCATCAGGCTGAAGTTGTCCCCCGATGTTGTCCCCCAACGTTTTGAGTGTGAATGTATTCTGAGCCTAAGAGGTCTATGACAAACATATAAATATATAAATAACCACCATTTATATATGCCTACAGATATAAATATATAAACAAACACCATTTATATATGGCTACTTGTCCCCCAACCAAGTTGCAAAGGATTCTGCTCTGGAACTTATCACCAGCTGTGTTTGTTTGCTTTCCTAACAGGTGAAAAATGCAGCTGCCAATGTACTCAGGGAAACATGGCTAATTTACAAAAATACAAAGCTGGTAAAAAAGATAGATCATGCGAAAGTCAGAAAACATCAACGGAAATTCTTGCAAGCTATTCATCAGTAAGTACCATTCTTCACTTTCATTCTGCATTGGTATCTCTGGGTTTTAATTCTTGCACCTGCTTATTCTTCTTTCATGAGGGAGGGAAAAAGAGAACATTATCATGTTTGTTCCCAGAAGACACTGTTTGGCATTTCAATAATTCCATAAATTTTCTTAGAATTTCATTTGTCAGTTCATTTTATGATGAAAAATAATTTATTATTGGGAGAATAGCCACATAATATATTAATTAAAGTATCTATTCAGTTTATTTTTTAATAGAAGGAATAATTTCAGTTAAAATATTATTTTTTCATTTATTTATTCATATAGTTTGCTCTAAGATGTTTAGTTTGTATCTAGTACAAAACCTTGAAAGTAATTTATCATTTTATGATCTACTTGGATTTTTTTAACATACTGCCAAACATCTTTATATGAAGGTAGTACATGCATTTGATTTAATATTTGAATTTTTAAATTGGTTTTTAATCAGGATTTGGGGGATTTTCTATATGCTATGTGTTCATTATTGATTTTAGAGTAGATTTTCCTATAGGCCTTGCACTCTTCTGTCATTATTTGGACTTTATCCAAGCCACGGTTACTCAATTTGTTTAAGTCATTCATACCATTTTATTGTTATACCATCATAGGCTTTAAAGTACACATCTCTATCTAGTAAGTTTCCATGATAATTTGAAAGCACCAGGTCTTTCTCCCCCCAGGCTGGCAGCATCGTTACCGTAAGTACATTATGTGGGTGTCAGCTGTGATGTCATGCAGCCTTGCTCTTAATGCTATTTCCATATGGAGAAGGGTAAATGCATCACATTGGTGGGTCAGAAAACACTTTTCTCATGAAGCCTACCAGGGTAATCATGGAAAGGTAGGTAAATACTAGGTATCCAGATTAGAGAGTGAGGTGTATTATCTCAGAGCTAATTAGCACAGCAGACAGGAAGTTCTGAGGTTGAAGTTTTCATTTTACTTATTTAGATAATTTATATGTATATTACACTTACATTCTGTGGAAAATCACCAAGCATTCATCTTCTACATTTTCACCTGCCTATCCACTGCCCTTGTGAAAGAGGTAACACTGAAAATGTGGAATGTGTCTATGTTTATAGACATACATGTATTTCTACAGAAATTGCTCTCTTCACTAATGAAAATAAAATCCAAGAACCCGAGCTCTAAAATAGGAAGTTCTGCACACACGGCGGAGTAGCTGGTCTTTGCTGCTGTCTTAGCAATCCATGCATGTCCTTTCCCTCACTGCCACCAGTGCCAGAGTGACTGATTTTATTTCTCCTTCAGCTCTGTGACTTGACTGGACACACACAACTATGCATTTTCCGCATTACAAAGAAAAGAATGTTAAGATAGTACTCTTTCCAAGTCTGGGGAAGAGGAAAAGTGAAAGAGAAGAACATTGTTTGAGACCCAGCTTACAAGCAGGAACTTGCTTCCTTAGAGTCATAGCTACCTTTAAAGCTAGGTACCACACCTAGACTGCTTACCTGCACACCTTGATTTCTTGAGGCTTAGACCTAAGAGAGTGGGTCCCCTGAGCAATGCCAAGCTCCCACCTCCCCGTCAAGAGTCACCTGGTAAACTTTCCTGGTCGAGTGATCATTCCTACAAGCCTCCCCAAACCATACAACATAGTAACCTCAGCATTCATACAAGAGGCACACCTGGTATACTGCGGGGAGTTCTTTCTTTGTACTTGAATGTTTCGATACTAACGTGTTTTGTTCAGATCTATTAAAAAGAAAACTTCCCTTTGTGGTTGTGAGAGGATGTAGTGCCCTGGGATGAAAGGATGAGAGTGACATGGAATTGAGCCAGTGGGTCAGTCTTCGGGCTCACCAGTCACACATCCCATTTCCTCTGGGATTGTATTACTGTCCCTTCCTGCTAGTGTACCATGTCTGCAATATGTAATGTACGTGACACTTGCCTTTGATGGCATTGATAAACTTTCATAGAACCGAAACAAACAAACGCTTTGACAATTTTCCTCATAATTCTGTAGCCATATATAAATAGTGGTTATTTATATATTCATATAAGTTTGTCATAGACCTCTTAAGCTCAGAATACATTCACACTCAAAACGTTGGGGGACAACTTAGGGATATTCATTGTAAATTTTTTTCAACTTTGCTGTGGGTTTGAAAATTTCTGTAATAAAAAGGCAAAAAAATATTTGGGGAAACTAAGTATAAAAGCTGTTCCTAAGCAATTGGTGTATTGCAACAAGACGTACTGACCTGATGTGAAGGGTTTCATGGTGTAGGTGCCGTGTGTCTTTCAGCATGCTGCCTTTGGGCAGAGGAAGCCACACGTGATTCTTCTGCTTCTTTCAGACATTTCTCATTGTTTCTTCTGTAGCTGTGTGTACTTCTAAAGCAGATGAGCTTCAAGCAACTCAAAGATAAATTGTTTTGTACATTAATCTTGGGACTATGGGGTTTCCTTTGAGGTGGGAGGGGCCTTACAACTTTGTGAAAAGTAGATGGGCTGGATGGGGCTACATTATTCTAATTATGCTTAATTACCTTTCATTTGAACTTAGTGAAGTCATAAAGGAAAGCACATAGGGCTCGATTCCTACGGGCATGGCCTTTACTGCCTTCACTGCCCAGCCTTGTTCACCAGCAGCGGGGGAAATCGGACCTTGCCAGTTGAGGAAAAATGTACCCATTCATTTACTAGAGCTCTCCTGGCCTCTGCTGTCCTCTGATTTGTCCTGAGAGCTTTGCAGTAGCTCTATCCCCTCTACCAGCCTCCTCTGTCTCAGCTCTCCTTCTCTTTCCCGAGCCTCACGGCCTCTCTCCCAGACGCAGGACTTTCTAGTCTCCGATGGATGCCTAACTCTGCAGGCCTGTGTCCTCTTTTTAGGACCCTGCCTGTCTTTGGGGATCGTCACTTAGTACCATGAAGCATTCTGTTTCTATAACTTTACCACTTTCTCTGGTATCAGCTTTACAGCTTCTCATTCTTACATCTCTGCTAGAGACTCATCAATTAACATACACTTGTCTCAAAGCCAAGAAATCCAATAATTTCTATAACAGAGAGTGTGAGATTACCAACCTTTCAGAAAACCAGGCTTCCCAATAGCCCGACTTGGAAAAGATGTACCACCTCCAAAAAAGCGTAATCCTATTGTTTAGAGTAGTATCCATTTAACTATATCCTGTTCACTCTAGGCAAAAACATCTCCTGTTTTACTTGAATGTCACGTTTCAAAGAGGCCAAGATAACCTGATCCAAGTCCTTCCTTCCGAACTCTAGTTCTGGAGGAAGCTTTGTGCTTTCCGGTGGGGGAGTGCAGCAGCAATGCAGAAGGATGATGACGTACTGGAATAGTGTTTCTCTCTGCTCAATATGCCCAAATCCTGCAGAATCTTAACAGGACCTTCCAGCTAGCGAATCGAGCCCCCTGTGCACACTGAACACCACTCTGTGTTATTTTGTTCCAGAATATTTTACAGTTTCTTTTCTTTTGTTTTGTCTTTTTATTTCAACAAAATGAAACATAGAGCGCGGAAGTAAGTTGTGTGAGCCGCTCCTTTCAGCATTCGCAGAATTTCCCACCGGCTGCATGCATCCAAGCGGACCCTTTATTGTGAATTTTAGTAGTCTGATTGCTGCTGTGGAAATGTGTTCCGAAATCATGATATTTTCCTGTGATAAGTGAAGTTCACAAGGAAGAAATAAACATATGTTTCTTATTCTTCTTTTTGGGTGGGGGGAGAAGTAAAATACACACCTGCATGTTACCTTTTATTCTGGCAGCTGCAGCTTACATAGACTTTTTGTACCAATTCTACTTTACAGGCAGTCTAAGCGGCAACACGGCAAGATGATTTAAGTTCAAGGCTACTCTACATCAGCTTTCCAGATTAGCAGAAAATAAAATGGGCAAAATTCTACTGTCAGAGGCATAATAGAGTTAGCCAAGAGAAGTATGTTTTGTGGAAGGGAAAGCACCCGCCTCAGCCAGGGGCCCAGAACCAGCCCTGCTAGCATGCTTGCAGAGCTCAGAACTGTGCTGTCCTGACCCGATGCTGGAGACTTCCCATCTGGTGGTCCCAAACTTCGAGTCATTCATGTGCCAACTCTGCTATGACTTCCCTAAATTTGAAAAGAAAGGTTTATGTTTTGATATAAATCCCTGTCATAAATGGATTTAAAAATATGTCACTCCCAGCAAGGAAAGAGAGGTAATGGTAAATTGGTTGACAACTAAGCCACTGGTATTGAACTCAAGCCACAAGCTGTTGCCTGCAGAGAGCTCTGAGCTGAGATTCTGCTCCCTCTTTAAAAAAAAAAAAACAGGGGAAGAGCAGGTGTTAGGAGATAAAAACAGGATAGGACTAGCCCGGGAGATTTTTCTTATAATAATTCGAGAATTGGAAGAGAATTAAAGGGAATAAGTCTCTCCATCTGTTTTAGTGTTCTTTAATGTCTTGCTTGAGTATCACTTAGTCATCTAGAACACCTCCATTGGCATAAATCCAGCCCTTCAGAAAGAAAATCCCAGTCTAACACCCTTCTTTTCACACACAAAGAAACTGAATGTCAGGTTAGGGCCAAGGAGCATAGAGTCCGTGTCTGACACTGTTATTTTCTCTAATACATTTCTCTAGAATGGCCCACACCTGTTTAAAGTTGGTTTGCTTGTGTTTGGGTTTTTTTTTCTACTCTTTTTAAAAGGCACACATCAAGAACTGCAACCCTTTTGAGTACTTAGAGAAACATTTCTCAACAACATATTAGATTTAAATATGTGTTTGTAGATTTCTTTTAGACTAAAACATATTCCATTACTATAATAGCATAAAAAGGAGCCAGTTAAATTAGTTCCAAGTCTTCTAATAAAGAAACACATAGTCACAATCACAAGATCTGACCTTAACCTGTTTGAGATTGGTAAAGATCGTGTCAGAAGCAGGTGTCACTTAAACGCTCACTGGCAGGAGGAGCTGTCTTTTCACTACGGACAGATTTGGTGGCATATTGAAGATCCATATTTCAGAACAAAATCACTGAGCATCATGAGCATGTGTTACAGAAATCTCCCTGGCAGTAAAATCTTGCCCTGTGGATTTTTGTATCCCTTCTAGTCAATTACCTTTTATTTAAATTGGGAAATAATCAAGAATACAAGCTCCAGCATTAACACTATACTTTGTAAAATGACTTGTCACCAGAGTAATAAGGTTAGCATGGGTTTTCACAAAGTAGCTCAGAAAGACCTGCTTCTCATGGAGCATGGCTTAGAACTGTTGAATTAAAGAGCAATAGACTGCTTTCCTCTGGTTAGAAAATCTTAATTTCTTGCTGGGTAATGAGCACTGAATAAATATTTGTTGAAATATTACTGTCACTAAGTTACAGCATAGTAAGTACTCATTCAGAATTTTAAAAAAAAAAAAGGTTTTATGACTGTCAATCAGATATACTGTTATTTAAAAGTTTCTAAAAGTAACTTTACGAGTAGAAGAGATGCCATCTGTCAGACACACTAATTGTCCTGTGACTTTTATCTACAATAAAAAATGAAGGGAAATTCTCCCAAGGAAATGGTCTGGCTTCCCTTCAAATTCAGTGGCAGTGTAAAAGTCAAGTGAAATAAATACAATGAAGAATAAGAGAATTATGTGTTTTGAGTTATCTTGCTGCTGGTTGAATAAAAGTTTTCTTGTTGGTAATGAGAATCTCACTTATCACTGTGTTTCATCAGGTTCAAATACCTAACCCAATCCATTTCAGACTAAACAGGGCTAACACCTGTATCTAGTCACATAGACATAGGAAGGTGCTCATGCGCCAACACTGATAAAATTCCTGTTGCTTTGCATATTTCTTCCTATGTCTATTTGTCATGATACTGGGGCTTTAAGGAATGTTTTGGCTTTTCTCATACGGTTAAATCCTTATGAGCCTTTCTCAATTCAACTTTGACTCCCTGGTAAATAGTTGTCCTAAGGACACCTTATCTCTTAGTGTCTCTCTCCCTTCCTTTTTGCGGTGTTGGGGAAGCATGCTTCTCATTGTACCAGATACATAACCAATTGGGACTTTACCCCCAAATACTCAAGGCATTATCCATGCAGTTATTTGCTCTTGTCAATTTTGTGCATGCTCTTTGGAAGGCTTATGATAGTCGCAGAAAAGGAAAAAATAAAACAACTTTCTGACTTCAGATTCTGTCTTTTAGATTACGAAGTGTAAAAATGGAGCAGAGGAAACTGAACGACCAAGCAAACACCTTGGTGGACCTGGCAAAGGTGAGCGTGGGCTCTCAGCCCGTATTCGCACCTGTTGGAACGAACCACTGCACAGAAAGAGTAGCCCTTCAGGAGGCGGCCACCCCGAGGTTATTTAACCAATCAAACCAACAGACCATACCGACATGACGGCCCAGCTTAGAAGAATTCTTCTGAAACTCTTGCTTAATGTGCACTTTCCCTCTGCACATGTTCAACCCCATTCTAAAAGCTTTCCTGCTTGCAGGGATTTGGAAGTTCAGTTAGAAATATAAATGAACTATGAGACAATACCTTTGGGATGCTTATATGTAGCTTACTCTCATCCCTGTGAGAGCAGAACCTATGAGGTTCAAGGCTAAATGGGCTTCGCTTCTGGCTCAGCTGGTAAAGAATCCACCTGTAATGTGAGATACCTGGGTTCGATCCCTGGGTCAGGAAGATCCCCTGGATAAGGGAAAGGCTACCCACTCCAGTATTCTGACCTGGAGAATTCCATGGACTGTGTAGTCCATGGAGTTGCAAAGAGTCGGACATGACTGAGTGACTTTCACTTTCAAGGCTAAATAGAACTCATTAATAAATCTTTTTTTACCTATTTTAAACAGCAGGCTTTCTGTCCTGTTCCATTGATCTATATGTCTTCACAGTACTTTTTTAAGGTACATTGCTGTTGCTGTTGCTGAGTCACTTCAGTCGTGTCCGACTCTGTGTGACCCCATAGACGGAAGCCCACCAGGTTCCCCCATCCCTGGGATTCTCCAGGCAAGAACACTGGAGTGGGTTGCCATTTCCTTCTCCAATGTGTGAAAGGGAAAAGTGAAAGTAAAGTCGCTCAGTCGTGTCCGACCCCCAGCGACCCCACGGACTGCAGCCCACCAGGCTCCTCCATCCATGGGATTTTCCAGGCAACAGTACTGGAGTGGCTTGCCATTGCCTTCTCCGTTAAGGTACATTAATAGCCCCCAATTCTTATATCACATGTAGATGTTTTATCTGGTTTATTTTGGTTATTCCTCTCAAGTGAACTGCAATTCAAAATATGAATATTTTTCAACAATGACAACATTCCTTTCAATGTTCTACATTTTAAAGGAGGCATTAGAACAGCATTTATGTATGTGTTGAGCCTGTTAACATGAATGCTTTGAAAGAGGCAGTTCTCGGTCAGACCTACGTTCTGCTGTTTGTTTACTGTAACAACTATGTCCTTTAAAAGGCCCCCATTATATTCTTCAAAAACTATACCTGTTTGTTCTAGAGTCATTAACTAAATTCATTTTAGTGTATATCAGTTCAGTTCAGTTCAGTCGCTCAGTTGTGTCCGATTCTTTGTGACCCCATGAACCGCAGAATGCCAGGCCTCCCTGTCCATCAGTAGTACACACTGTATAAATATGTTGGAGTGGAATATTTGATATCTTATAAACAGAAGTGAAGGATTTAGTGATTTACCCCTAGGAGTAAGATTTACATCTCTTCATGGCAAATAGTTGGGGAAACAGTGTCAGACTTTATTTTGGGGGCTCCAAAATCACTGTAGATGGTGACTGAAGCCATGAAATTAAAAGACGCTTACTCCTTGACAGGAAAGTTATGACCAACCTAAACAGCATATTAAAAAGCAGAGATATTATTTTGCCAACAAAGGTCCATCTGGTCAAGGCTATGTTTTTTCCAGTAGTCATGTATGGATGTGAGAGTTGGACTGTAAAGAAAGCTGAGTGCCAAAGAATTGATGCTTTTGAACTGTGGTGTTGGAGAATACTCTTGAGAGTCCCTTGGACTGCAAGGAAATCCAACCAGTCGATCCTAAAGGAAATCAGTCCTAAATATTCATTGGAAGGACTCATGCATGAAGCTGAAACTCCAATACTTTGGCCACCTGATGCAAAGAACTGACTCATTTGAAAAGACCCTGATGCTAGGAAAGATTAAAGACAGGAGGAGAAGGGGACGACAGAGGATGAGATGGTTGGATGGCATCACTGACTCAATGGACATGAGTTTGGGTAAACTCCGGGAGTTGGTGATGGGCAAGGAGGCCTGGCGTGCTGCAGTCCATGGGGTTGCAAAGAGTCGGACACGATTGAGCGACTGAACTGAAGTGAACCCCTAGGAGATCATGTATCGTTCATTTAAGCTGGGCAGCACATATATATGAGGCCTGAAGATGTGCTCAACTAATATTTACACCCGTGGTTCTTACTGGGACACATTGTGAACAAAGAAGGAGCAGGTTCTTATTATCACTCCTAGATTGAATGATAAAAGAAATTGGGTATTTTTATGAAAAAATAAGAGGTCACTTGAAAATAATATATATAATATAGATCATTTCACTATAATGTATACTATTATACATAATAAATATACTCTTGAAGTAAAATTATATATGTATGAGGCAAGATGCTGTGTCTTTCGGTTACTTCTTTAGTGCCATGCTTATTATTATTATTACAGGACTGTCCATGACATAAAGAGCTTAGTATTTGCTGAATGAATAGTCTCACATAGTCGCAATACTGTAGAGTAAACATTGAGTTAATGAACTGTCTTCCTGGCCAAACCCAGGAAGGTTTGCCTATGTTCTGAACAGTAACTTCCTTATTCAGTAAGTTCATTTATCATCACTAAGAAGTTGTTAAGGAGGATAAGAACACATATTATAGAGGGAAATATGATAGGAGAGCAGGCTTAGCCATAAAGGTCTGAGGCTTGGGAAAGGCTGCAGTGGGCTAAGGTTAATGTCGCCAGCCTTCCTTTCTTGATCACCCTCTTCCCCCTCTGGTACTGAGCTGGTCAGCACTGAAGTCCTCTTTCCCTGTCTCTTGTCTCCCTATTTCCAGAACTATAACTGGGAGTCAGTTATGAATACCCTCTGATCAGGACAACTAGTTGCAAAATTCACTAGGACACCGAAAACATTTTCATATTTCAAACCACTTAGTTCTAATTAAGCCATAGCTAACAAGGTTGATTGGTAACTTTAGTATCTCCTCTTTTATTCTCTCACTAGTTATCTGTAAAAATTCTATTTGATCCAAAGGAGAGCCTATAATTTGGAACATAAGGCAGCAAAAAGATATTTAGGCATTTTTAATTGCTTTCAGTTCAGTTCAGTTCAGTTGCTCAGTCGTATCTGACTCTTTGCGGCCCCATGAATCACAGCATGCCAGGCCTCCCTGTCCATCACCAACTCCCGGAGTTCACTCAAACTCATGTCCATCGAGTTGGTGATGCCATCCAGCTAACTCATTCTCTGTCGTCGCTGTCTCCTCCCACCCCCAATCCTTCCCAGCATCAGAGTCTTTTCCAGTGAGTCAACTCGTCGCATGAGGTGGCCAAAGTATTGGAGTTGCAGCTTAAGCATCAGTCCTTCCAATGAACACCCAGGATTGATCTCCTTTAGAATGGACTGGTTGGACCTCCTTGCAGTCCAAGGGACTCTCAAGAGTCTTCTCCAGCACCACAGTTCAAAAGCATCCATTCTTCGGTGATCAGCTTTCTTCACAGTCCAACTCTCACATCCATACATGACCACTGGACAAACCATAGCCTTGACTAGACAGACCTTTGTTGGCAAAGTAATGTCTCTGCTTTTTAATATACTATCTAGGTTTGTGGTTACTAAATTACTCTATCAAATCAGTTTGTCCTAAACTTCATTCATATTCCAGTCAAAATGTCTGCTATATCCCAATACCATCTGCACTATTATGTATTGTTCTTTAAAATCGGCATGTTTTTAACAATCAGCCTTGCCCTAATTAGTATTACATGTTACAAAATGAATTTGACATGCTAACTTTTCTAACAGCCCTTAAAGTATATCAGTTCAGTTCAGTTCAGTCGCTCAGTCGTATCCGACTCTTTGCAACCCCATGAATCAGAGCACACCAGGCCTCCCTGTCCATCACCAACTCCCGGAGTTCACTCAAACTCATGTCCATCGAGTCGGTGATGCCATCCAGCCATCTCATTCTCTGTCGTCCCCTTCTCCTCCCGCCCCCAATCCTTCCCAGCTATACATAAATATAAAATCAAAACATGTTTGTCTCTCTGCACACCACTTAAAATCCTTGGACATACCACCAGCAATACATGCACACCATTTTCTGCAACTGGATCAAATTAATTCCTAAGATCTTACTTTTCTAAGTCCTAACATTGAACAGACACACCAAATTTGTTTGGCCAGGTCACATGTTCAGTTAGCTGACACCCCTGTTGCACTGCAAGTTGCCAAAAGGAGATCGACCTTCAAGCTCTGATAGCTGGCTAGTCTCCTTCCAGGGCAAGTGTAATTAAACCTTCATTCTTTGTCTCTGTGTTCTTCTTAATCCTGTGTTCTAGACCCAGAACATCATGTATGACATGATTTCCGACTTAAATGAAAGAAGTGAAGACTTTGAGAAGAGGATCGTCACCCTGGAAACGAAGTTAGAGACTTTGATTGGTAGCATCCATGCCCTGCCTGGGCTCATAAGCCAAACCATCAGGCAGCAGCAGAGAGACTTCCTCGAGGCTCAGATGGAGAACTATGACAAGCACGTCCCCTACGATGCCGAGCGGTCCCGGTCCTCGTCCAGGAGGCGGCGGTCCTCCTCTACAGCGCCACCAACTTCATCAGAGAGTAGCTAGAAGAGAATCAGTTAACCACAAAATAAGACTTTTTGCCATCATATGGTCAATATTTTAGCTTTTATTGTAAAGCCCCTATGGTTCTAATCAGCGTTATCCGGGTTCTGATGTCAGAATCCTGGGAACCTGAACACTAAGTTTTAGGCCAAAATGAGTGAAAACTCTTTTTTTTTTTCTTTCAGATGCACAGGGAATGCACCTATTATTGCTATATAGATTGTTCCTCCTGTAATTTCACTAACTTTTTATTCATGCACTTCAAACAGACTTTACTACTACATTATATGATATATAATAAAAAAGTTAATTTCTGCACACATTTGGTCACTCGACATTTCTAAAGGCTTACTTTTCACATTATTTTCAAGGTAAAATGATTGATTATCGTCTAATGCACTTTGATCATTTTTATTTCAGTTTGGCCAGTCAGAAGTCTTTCAATTACTCCATACCTCATCACTAAGATTTTCTCTCATTATAAAATATTATAGTCAAAACTGTTTGACCCAGCTAGCTTACCATTCTTTGAGTTCACACATCATTTCTATTTAATTTTGTTTCCAAGTTATGTGGAAAGTGAGACTGTTACATCAAAACCTATAATATGAACTAGGGACACTGATGCTTTCAAGAATTATTTTATTCCTAGTTTACCAGCAAATTTGCTTGAAGAAAGTATCAGGGTGTACCACTGTCTATCAACTAATGGTGCAGAATTTTAGATGCAAACTACTTATTTCATCTTTCCCCATGGATTTATTATGAGAGGCCCGTGGTTCACTCTGTTTGCATTATATACATACGTGTTCATATACACATGTGGTTGCATAGCTCCTAATAGCATAATCAACATAAATGAGCGTAACTCTAGAGTGGTCGGTCTGTACTCTTGGTCTGTGGTTATATGTTTGGTACTGTGAAGTGAGTGGCATCTGCTAAAAATCAAAAGTTTTAGCACACTTGTTTCATGGCTGTTAAGATCAGTTTCTGTGAAAAGGAACTCAATATTTATTGGTGCAAATACATCTCTTTGCAGAATTACTCTAAAAATCCAGTGGGTTTGGGAAAACCATCTTTGAGGTAATAGCAGTTTGGATTTCCCTAACCTGGTAGTCTGTAGAGTCTAGGAAGGGTTGGCAGGGGCAACATGATGAGAATAAGGCTTCACGTGGACAGCTCTGAAACCAACCCTCTCAGGCTGGCTTACACCTGAAAAAGACCCCTTCATTTTCAGAGAAGTCTGCCTTTGATTCTACACAACACCCTTTAGTGTCTGCCTTATGAGACAGCCTCCAAGTGTTTTTAACACAAAACTAGAGCTATATATTCATCAGCTTGCATAATTCAATGAATAACTATCACTTTCATAACTATTTTTCGTAATTGATGCAAAAATTCAAACGTTTCCACTCAAGATCAAGGACTTAAGAGCATGATTCCTTCAGACTGCGTGAGAATCACTTACCATTCATTGCTCAAGCAGAGTGACTGACAATAAAGCTCTTTCACACACCTTATATATTTCAGTGTAGAATGAAGACAGGGCTTGCAAATAAGTAAAATTATTAGAGTACTGCTTATAGGAATAAACTGCTGAGTTAAATGAACTTAAGGTTCCTACTCCAGTAGGATTTCTACTCTCATGGATGAAATAAGAAAAGTCTATTTTGGGTAACACACAAAAACACATCAAGTATTTGGTATAAACACTGGATGTAAGGAAGAGAGAAACTATGAAAAAATGATTAATTCTTGTGATTTTGCAGTCCTTATCTATTCTACCTCTGTGACTGAAAACCATAATAGCAGATAATTAAGCCTAATTATCATTTTACTAATCAATTAGCACCACCTTCCCAGAATGCTAGAAGATAGGGGCAAAATTAATATGTTGTTCCTCTTTTTGAAGAAGAGAGCAGAGACATGAGTTTTAATTTAGATTTCATTGCCTGGTGTTTATTCACCTGCTCCATTAATTGTCCCTCATGGAGGATGTCATTTAATTCATCTTTTCCTGTTTCTTTATGGAAAGTATATGCAGACCAGTCATGATTAAACAAAAGTATATGGTCTTTTATTTCTGTATTTTAAATAACACCAAATATCCACGATTTGGAAGAGGAGGCAAGAACCCATCTGTTGCATTGAATTCGTGGTCAATGATTTGAATGAACATAACTCTACCTGATGTTACCAAGCCTTTCCCCATGTGGCATTGAACATGAAGCAAGATCCTCTGAGGATACCTTAGATTAGTCTTTGGTGACTCTATAACTTGCTCTAGCTTACACTCTTGTTTTCACAAATTTCTAATGATAACTGAACGTGTTACCTACTATTCCTACCTACCACGCCCTAGCCTCTCTTCTCTACAGCCAATAGCAGAACATACAACCACCAGCGATCATTGTGAATTACAACGGCGCCACCTCTCTCAATACTTTTCTTCATTTCCCCTACTTATACACAGTGTCATGACTTAGCCACTAGAAAGAAGATTCCACGCTCTTAAAAAGTCGTCAACCAAAGTCATAGCAGGTAGTAGATCTAGAAAATGTTAAATGCTTTCTCCCTAACGTCACCTCCACTGGCAACTGTTTTGCCAGAGACTCTCCATCAGTGCGTCTGTAACAATCAATTCTATTCCAAAACAGTGTGGAAACTGGGGTCAAAATCTGTCGGTTGGTTGCATTCAAATCTTGAGAGATGGATTGAAGTTTTACAGCCCTGTTATTCAACTTTGCCCAGTCTTGAGAAGTAGAATGAAAAAATGAAAAGAGAAGGTTAAAAGTCAGAGTTGGGTTTAGAACTGAATTCTTGCTAGTTCTGTGCACTTGAGCACCCTTAATCCTTCTGAGCCTCCTTTTCTCCTTTTCTCATCTACAAAATGAGTATGAAAAGACACAGATATCAGTGGAGCTCTGTAAATCCTTGCATCTATCTTAACAAATGATGGTAGATATTTTTTAATGTTATTTCCAATATAACGCAACAAATATCAAACATCCATTGCCTATCTTTTTAACTTTTAATACCTCATAGTAGAGGTTATGAATTCTTCCACTCACCTAGTTGAGTCTTAAAACAAGTTACTGGACTATGGATTCATTTATTGATTTCCTGGTCCTGTAACTCTTTTTTAAAGTGAACTTAGAGTGTGTGTCTGTGTGTGTGTGCTTGCTGAGTTGTGACTGACTCTTTGCAACCCCACGGACTGTAACCTACCAGGTTCCTCTGCCTATGGAATTTTCCAGGCAAGAAATACTGGAGTAGGTTGCCATTTCCTACTCCAGGAGATCTTCCCAACCCAGGGATCGAATCCATGTCTCTTGTGTCTCCTGCCTTGGCAGGCAGATTCTTTACCATTTGCACCACCTGGGAATCCCAATCCTAGAAACCAACAGGTGTGTGTGTATGTGTGTGTGTATATATATATATATATGTGTGTGTGTGTGTATATATATATATGCTTTTTGTGGTTCTGTCCTGTTCTTTCTTCTTGCCTTCCCATAGAATCTCTTCATAAATATGATCCAGAAATGTAGACAGTGCTCGTGTCTTGTGCTTAGGACTTGAAATACTTGATTAGGGGTGTGCTGATAGGGTCAACCAAGACTTAGACCAAAACCATGCCTTTAGTTCAGGAGCCTTAACATACTTCCCCCTGTCTGTGTAACCCTCCCTGAAACAGTGTGTGCATTCTAGCAAAATTGTCAAGTCAATCTATTCAGAGAAAATTATCAAACTGGTTGTTTAACAGATAGTGTCCTGGAAGACATGAGGCTTAGAGCATCAAAAGGTATGGCACGAGGAACACCTCGCTGTCACTATTGCAAGAGGCCCTGATGGGCATGCTGTATTTCAGTTTCCTAGGCCAGGGGACAAAAAGACAAAAGCCCTGGCAGTGATGCTTTCTAAAATTTACTGTATGAAATATGTTACAAGTCAGTGAACCCAGAAATAGAAAACATATCACAGGTATTGCTTATTTTGAGTTGTTAGAAATACTTTGAATTCCCCCCGCCCCAGACCTGTCCTTTTCTCCACTTACAGGTTTTCCTCTGACCCAGTGTTCTTGGCATTCCCACATGGTATTGGGGGTGGGGAGCAGCTACAAGAAGAATTAGAAACTATGGGACTGCTCATCCTGGTAGTGTTAGAACCTCTGGATTGGAGCTCTCTCAGCTTCAGATCCAAAGGCTGAGTGTGAGGGAGGCAGTGGTCTGCAGACTGCAGCCAAGCACAAAGAGGTTTCCTCCTCTCCCAGCTCCCACTTTCTTAGTAACTTGGCTCCTCTATTCCTTGTTAGGGAAGCAGCTCTGGCCTCTCGCCAGAGCCCAATTATTCAGTTGTCAGTTTCCCTGAGGCCACCTACCCTGGCCAAAAGAAGTGTGTATATATATATATACATATATGTATATATACATAGGGGGGCAGTGAAACTTAGTCCCTCGGCCAAGGTAAATGAATGGAAATATTTGAGGACTCTCACTCAAGGGGAAAATGCACATGCACTGTGGGACATTCTGTGGCTCTGAGTGACAAGGGATTCAAACAGGTCAGAGAACAACCTGGGTGGTCACCCATGTCCTGAGGCAAAGGCGCCTACCACCTCTGCTGAAACTGGGCGATTCCTGAGCCCTGAGTCACACAGGCCAGCACTGTACACACTTGTGAGGCTGTGGCCATCAACCCTCCTCACATAGAAGGTGAGAGATGGGATATGACACTAAAATGAAGGTACCATCAGTATCTTCTGCAACCCTCAAAGAAATCAACCCTGAATATTCATAGGAAGGACTGATGCTGAAGCTGAAGCTCCAATACTTTGGCCACCTGATGCAAATAGCCAGCTCATCAAAAAACACCCTGATGCTGGGAAAGATTGAGAGCAGGAGGAGAAAGGAGTGACAGACAATGAGATGGTTGGATGACATCACCGGCTCAATGGACATGAGTCTGAGCAAACTCTGAGAGATAGTGAAGAACAAGGAAGCCTGGCGTGCTGCCGTCCTTGGGGTTGCAAAGAGTCAGACATGACTGAGAGACTGGACAACAACAACAACAGTATCTTACTGTAGAGGAAGAATTGAAAATGCTTTAGGAAGAAGACACTTGGTACAATGCACAGCAAAAAGTCTAACAGCTTGTGGTCATAACATTCCAGTAGTAGTAGTGATAGTTGCTCAGTGGTGTCCAACTCTTTGTGATCCTATGGACTGTAGCCCACTAGTTTCCTCTGTCCATGGGATTTTCCAAGCAAGAATATTGGAGTGGGTTGTCATTTCCTCCTCCAGGGGAATCTTCCCAACCCAGCTATCAAACCCACGTCTCTTATATCTCCTGCATTGGCAGGCAGGTTCTTTACCAAACCTACATTATTCTGGGATTTCCCTGGTGGTCAAGTGACTAAGACTCTGCGCTCCAAATGCAGGGGGTCAGGGTCCAACCCCTGGTCAGGGAACTAGATCCCGCAGGCTACAGTGAAGAGCTCATACACCACAACTCAAGATCCCACACATCACAACAAAGATCGAAGATCCCACAGGCCACAACTAAAACCTGGTTCTGCCAAATTAGGCTCAGAGGTTAACGTGTCTGCCTCCAATGCGGGAGACCCGGGTTCGATCCCTGGGTCGGGAAGATCCCCTGGATAAGGAAACGGTAACCCACTCCAGTATTCTTGCCTTGAGAATCCCATGGACGGAGAAGCCTGGTTAGGCTACAATCCATGGGGTCGCAAAGAGTCGGACACGACTGAGCGACAGAACGGAAACATAAGTCTACGTTTTTCTGTCTCAAAGCCCACCATTTTCACCATGCCCACAACCACCCCTTTAAGGAGACTAGAGCAGACGCAGCCTGTCTCTTCAGCTTTTACACACGTCATGTGATTACGTGTCACCTATCACCCTCTTTCCCATTCATTCTCACTTTCATTCATTTACTGATGATAAATGCGACTGTTAGGTCGAACATTCATAGTTTCATGGCCTTAGGGAATATAAGCTCAAAATTAGCCTTTCTGTTGGATAAAATCACTGTGTCCCAGAGAGAAAACTGACAATCCCTAGATAAAAGACTTTAAGTGAGTCAATATTTTTATTTTTGAGTTTGTAAGGGAAATAATATGCTCTGTGGGGAAAGGTTGAAATTCCTTAAATACGACTGCAATGGGCCACTTTTCATTTTCTTTCTTTCTTTAAGAGCTTAATGTTAATACTACTTGTATATGTTCTAAAATCAGTCCAGGGAGTTTGAGGATTATAATTCACTTAACAGAGAACACTGATGACAAAGGTGTTATTGCTCTTAAATCAGGTTGCAGTGGGGAAGAAAAGGTAAAAAAAAAAATTATTCTAGCGATTGGTCTATAGCTGCAGTGTGGAGTCCTTTATATCTTTATTAGATTCCTGTTCCTGCTTTTTTCTAGAAATAGTCACATTAATAGTATATCTTTTTGGTATCAATAATAAAGAGAATCTAAAAATTGGTTAAAAAGCAGTATTTTTTTAATTTGAAGATTAAATATTTAGATGAAAAACCTTTGCAAAAGTATTTAATGAAAACTTGCTTATAAAAAGGAGAAAAAAGTATAACATGGGTCTTCATTCTTGACCTTGATGATTAGAAAACTACATTAAAATGATTTTGGAAGAAACCAAAAAAAAAAAAAAAAAAACAGAAAGCACAAAAAGGAGAAAGCACAAAGCAAGGAGTCCAAAGTAAAGAATAACATGAAGCCTGACAAATAACAATGGTTTAATTTACACTCTTCAAGGATAGATACTCTAAAACTGAGTTCAACATGAAATGCATCTATATGTTTTTAAGAAAGGACATAAAATTATAGAAAAAAACGCTAAAACCCAAATTATAGGGGATAATTTAGTTTAGTGCAAACAACCAAAAACAGTGATGGCAACATTCATTTCAGACTAATGGAATTGAAGAGAAACAATATGAAGTCACAAAAGGATGGTCATGTTAAGTTGATCCTTGAAGAGAAAGCTGACATGAATTGTATGCACTGAAGAGTAATGCACATAAAGTCAACCTACCAGAAATAAAAGGAAAGACCATTGTTGTGGGGGATTTTAAGATCCCTTTCATCCTGGAGAGATCAAATGAACCAAAAATCAGTAGTCCTGGTATCAAGAAAAATAATTATTATTAGAACTGGCCAAGAACTAACAGAAACACGAAACATGTGCTTTCTGATCAATGACGTAGAGGAACTAGACAGACATTTTAAAAAAGATAATACTCTTTCCAAACTTCACATCTTACAAAAGACAACATTCCAAATGAATCAGAGAGCTCAGTGTGAAAACCGAAAAAGCTTAAGTATTAGAACACAATGTGCGTGAATTTTTCTAAAACCTAAGATAATGAAATATTTTCTAGACTCTAGAGGCAACAGAAGACCGATTAACTTGATCACATAAAAATAAAAGAGCTACTGCCTAGCATGGAAGAAAAGATGGTGACAAAATTAAAAGAAGCTGATGAACTGGAAGAGATATTTGCAACATTTATTACAAAGGACCAAAATCTCTAATAGAAAGAAAGAATCCCAAAATTTGAGAGAAAAAATTCTAAAACCCTGATAGAAAATAGAAAAATGGCAAAAGACAGATGATTTACCAAAGAAGGATATAAAATTATTCTTAAACAGAAAAAAGATGTTCTTTTCATTCATACTAAGAAAAATGAAGATTGAAACTACCACTGAGTGAATGATATACCACTTCTCACCTATTAAACTGGCAAAAATTGAACATTTGACAGGATAATTTTTTGGAAATAGGTATATAAGCATATTAATACTTTGCAGCTGGGAATGCCAAAGGGTCCAAGCCTCAGGAAGAAAATTTGACAGTATCTAAGAAAACTACATTGGATTTCTTTCTGACCCAGAAACCCTTTTTAGTTTTTTTTTTTCCTAAAGATTTAACATCAACATAATGAAAGTATATACAAAATCATAAATTGTAGTATTACTTGTAATTGCAAAATAAATACAATATAAATACTGATACTTAAAAAATTTTTTTTTCTTCAAAATTGAGATACTTTGCAGCTACATAAAAGACCAAGAATGATCTCCTGAACAAATAGAAAATGACTTCCAGGATAAACTGATAAATGTCAAGAAGGCAAAGTGTAACAGTATATATGTGCATGTTTGCTCAGTCGTGTCCAACTCTTCATGACCCTCATGTACTCTAGCCCACCAGGCTCCTCTGTCCATGGGATTCTGCAGGCAAGAATACTGGAGTGGGTTGCCATTTCCTTCTCCATGGGATCAGTCCAATCCAGGGATCAAATCTGTGTCTCCTTGCACTGGCTGGCAGATTCTTTACCACTGAGCCATGTGGGAAGTCTAACAGTATAAATGTTTGAAGAAGAAATAAGAAAAATACATCTATTTTTGCAAACAGAAATACTGGAAGGGTGAGCCAGAACCTGTAATGAAACTGTACACATATAGAGCAAAGCTAGGTACAGAGTGGAAGGGATGGGGAAGAGTAGCTAGCACTTCGGTTCAGTTGCTCAGTCACGTCTGACATTTTGTGACCCCATGAACTGCAGCAGCACCCCAGGCTTCCCAGTCCTTCACTGCCACTCAGAGCTTGCTCAAACTCATATCCATCGAGTCGGTGATGCCATCCAACCATCTCATCCTCTGTCCCCTTCTCCTGCTGCCTTCAATCTTTCCCAGCATCAGGGTCTTTTCCATTGGGTCAGTTCTCGGCATCAGGTGGCCAAAGTATTGGAGTTTCAGCTTCAGCATTAGTTCTTCCAATGAATATTCAGGACTGATTGATTTCCTTTAGGATGGACTGGTCGGATCTCCATGCAGTCCAAGGGACTAGCTGCATTTATTACTAACAATATTTACTTTTTGAATCCTGTTAATATTTGGGGTTCAAAAAATTGGGCAAAGAGAATATGAGTAAAACCCTAAAACAAAATACAACCATATAAAAGTGCATGTGTTGGGAGGGGAAATAATCTTAGTAGTATAACTTTTTATTTTGCACTGATCGTAGACTTACAAAATATTTGCAAAAGCACTACTTCCTTACATTCTTTACTCCACTTCCCTTAATGTTAACATCTTACCTAATAACCATGGTAATTATAAAAACAATTTAACACTGGTACAATATTAACTACAGACCTTATTTTGAAAGAAAAATGCACATGTCTAAAGAAATGTATTTGGCTTGTTTTTCACAGTAGTGTGGGTTAGCATTTCTGAAACTACTTTCTCTACATTGGAATGTTGAGAAATAGAGTAAATCTATTGAGGACAGTGGGACCAGGTTTCTCACTGTTGGAGACGGGAGTTATCATTGCGGAATGACGTCAGACTGTGCCATTGGAATTGAACTGAAGTATCGGTATGGACTCATGGATACAGGAATAGAGATATATGTTTAAGTACACATATGTTTGTGTGTTTATTTCCTAATTTGGCTTACTGTTAGCACCTAGAAACAGAAAAAAACAAAAATCCAAACCTAGTGCTCACATCTTGCATTCTTAAAACCAATCTTCACTAAACATTCAACACCATTCTCATTGAAGAAATGCAGATTCCAGGAATAGGGCAGGGAAGTTTCAAATAAGCCTGGACATCTTATGCCAAGAGTAAGAAACATTCAAATAACAACATGAGGACCCCAAGGGCACAAAGGCCAATCTAAGTGTACATAAATCATAAAGTCATAAATCTGGATAATTTGAGCATCAAAAATACTGACATTATAATAGTTTACAGTCCATTAAATTAAAAGAGAATGCATGTGTCCATGCTTAATAAATGGGCTTCCCTTATGGCTCAGCTGGTAAAGAATCCACCTGCAATGCAGGAGACCCCAGTTTGATTCCTGGGTTGAGAAGATACACTGGGGATAGGCTACCCACTCCAGTCTTCTTGGGCTTCCCTCCTGGTAAAGAATCTGCCTGCAATTCAGGAGACTTGGGTTTGATCTCTCAGTTGGGAAAATCCTCTAGAGGAGGGCATGGCAACCCACTCCAGTATTCTGGCCTGGAGAATTCCATGGACTATTCCATGGGGTCACAAAGAGTAACAACTGAGCGACTTTCACATGCCTAATAAATATGAAAGCAAAACTCTTCCTTATGGGGGGGTGAAAATTTGTGGAGAACAGGATGGATATTTACAAAGTGTCAAAATATCTCCCAATACATTATCCTACAACTTCAGTTCAGTTCAGTTCAGTCACTCAGTCATGTCCGACTCTTTGCGACCCCATGAATGACAGCATGCCAGGCCTCCCTGTCCATCACCAACTCCTGGAGTTCACTCAAGCTCATGTCTATCGAGTCGGTGATGCCATCCAGCTGTCTCATTCTCTGTCGTCCCCTTCTCCTCCCTCCCCCAATCCTTCCCAGCATCAGAGTCTTTTCCAGTGAGTCAACTCATTGCATGAGGTGGCCAAAGTATTGGAGTTTCAGCTTTAGCATCAGTCCTTCTAATGAACACCCAGGATTGATCTCCTTTAGAATGGACTTGTTGGATCTCCTCTGAGAGTCCCTTGTACTGCAAGGAGATCCTACAACTTACAAAGTGTTAATAGTAATTTTACTGTTGAAAAAAAAAAAAAAAACTAAACTAAAGAAAAACCTAGTGACTAATTCTTCAATCAAGGAAACAAAGAAGCATCACCAGTAATGGTGCAGACCAATGTCATATGGATCCTTATATGATGCAATATTGAAGGTGGAGGGGAAGGGGATGACAGAGGATGAGATGGTTGGATGGCATCACCGACTTGATGGACATGAGTTTGGGCAAGCTCCTGGAATTGGTGACGGGCAGGGAAGCCTGGAATGTTGCAGTCCATAGGGTCACAAAGAGTCAGACACAACTGAGCGACTGAACTGAACTGATGATGCAATAAGAAGGACCCATTATGCATGTGATATTCCTGCTAAAAACGCATGATTTGAATCTAGTAATGCAGAACTAGCAGAAAGTTCAAAGACAAAAATCTCCCAAAATGAAAATTGATTTAAAATAAAAAACAAAAAACTAGCCAATACTTTTCAAAGCTGTCAATTTTAGAAAAGACAAAGAAAGTCTGAGGAAATATTCTAGATAAACAGAAACTGAATATATATAACAACTAAATGCTAGTCAATTTCCTGCATTAGATCCTGGACTAACAGAAAAAACAAATTATGAAGAACATTTACAGGGAAAACTGGCAAAATCTGGGCATGGACTATCAGTTATGTCATGATTTGTACCAATTTTAAATTTTCTTATTTTGCTAACATTATTGTGATTATACAAGTCAAAGCTTTGTTCTTAAAAAATGCACATTTAAAACTTATCATAAAAGAGCATAATGTCTTCAACTTACTCCCAAATGGTCTAGAAAAATGTCACCTGTCGTGAGACAAAAAACAGGGAGGGGTGGGGCCTGAAGGGAGACTAATATAACGCTATAAAAAAAATGTTAACAATTAGTGAATTTAGTTGAAAAGTATACCAAAGTCCTTTGCGTTATTTCTACAACTTTTCTGTAAGTTTGAAATTATATCAGAATTATACCCAAAGGGAAGTACAATCAGCAGGGAGAAGATATAATAAGAGTTCTTTACAGGAAATGAAAAGAATGGGATAGGTCTATATACAGTCACGGAAAGCTCTCCAAGGTACAGTATTATAGTTTTCTTCCTAAACTTGGAAAATAAGTGAATTCCTACTCTATTTACATAACACACAAAACCATATGTGTCTCTGCATTCATACACATATGTGCAAAGGCTATTCAAATCCCACCTCTCCTCTGGGGCTCAGTTCAAATACTACTTTCTCTGTGGTCTTCCCTGCTCATTCCAGTTGAAAATGAATGAGCCCTCTTCTGGCCTCTCAAGTAGTTTCCACATTTTGCTCGTGTGCTTAACATGCCCTGGTTTCTGCTGCACCTGAGACATACAAGACCTTTAACCCATGAACAGAGAACAGACAGGTGTTTATCTGGGCAACCCTCAAAAACTCAAAGCATAGTGAATTGTAGATGCTATGTGCCCATGAATGTTTGTTTACTGAACAGAAATACGTTGGCCTTGCCATTTCCTTTTCCATGGCAAGGTCAACATATTTCTGTTCAATTAACAAGCATTCACGGGCACATAGCATGGACAAGTGGTGATTGTGGTAAAGAATCCATCTGCCAATGCAGGAAATGCAAGAAACACAGGTTCGATCCCTGGGTTGGCAAGATCCCCTGGAGTAGGAAAATTGCACCCCATCCCAGTATTCTTGCCTGGAAAATTCCATGGATGGAGGAGCCTAGTGAGCTACAGTCTGTGGCGCCACAAAGAGTCAGACACAACTGAGCAGAGCACACATGTTGGCCTTGCAGGCAATATCCTAGCAAGGATCTTCCATTCTGATTATAGAAAAATGTTTCTCATCTCCTACCAGCGTGTTTGGAATTCTGAGTGTTCTCAAGATATTATCTTGTGCAGTCAGTTGATCTTCACCTAGAGCTTGATCTCGAGTTCCTGCTTCTTGGAGCCTAAGAGCAGGCTAAATACAGCTGAACCACACCACAGTCAGGCTCCAGGGATATTTGCTTTCAAACACTTAACATTTGCTTTGTGTTACCCTTTTATTAGGAAGATTAAAATTGAAAGGGAAGCAAGTGAGGCAGGGCTTTCTTCTTCTGTCTCTGCAAGAACAGCTTGTTTCCATGACATTTATACAGGGAGCTTTTTCTAAATGACAAGCAGATTGTTAGAAGATGTTATTTTCTGTCTCTCTGCTTTGGATCTTCACTTAGTGGGTGTAATGTAAGAGAGATAGCCTCACTAGGAGGCTGACTGTCAGGTATATGCATTCGGGAGAGGATTGGTTGGGGGTTTGTTGAATTCTTTCTGTGGGGGTTGCTATAGCAGCAGCCCAACAGATTTGGCTAAAAGTTGTAAGATGTATTCGTGTTGTTATTTTTTACATGGAGTAACATTTCTGCAGATATAAGTGTCTGCCCTTTTTAGCCCTTTCTCCTAGTGAAGAAATTGAAGGCTCACAGAAGAAGCCATCCATGGGGGCAGCAAGAAGTCTGAGCACCCAGGCCCAGATGAAATGGTTAAGTTTAACTGAGGTTGAGGCCTGTCTTCTGCACCAAAGAGGCTAGCCTTGAGGCCATGACAGTGGATGAAGGCAATGCCAAGCTCTGCAGCCCTGACCTTGGCCATATCCCACGCATATAAGGGGTTACCATCACCTCCCATGCACACCACTTTGTGATGGCTACAGACTGCTTTCATTCACAGCACCCTTTGGAAAGAGCTCACAGAAGACTGGCTCGTTTTCCATCACAAATCTCTCTCTCCTTCTGCTTAACCCCTCCCATCCCCTCCCATTCTCACCGGGACTGCCTTGGTTCAGGCCTCATCACTAATACCATGGGTTTAGCCAGTGCGACTCCAAGGTCTTGGCATCCTCTGTAGGTGTGTGGGGTGGGGTGGGGAGTGGGGAGGGAGGAGAAGGGAAGACAAACAACCCTACAAGACTTATTATGTCATTCCTCCTCATGGAAGAACACAACTGGCTCCTCACTGTCTACTGGATCAGCTCCAACCTCCTCAGGCCTTTCACACCTAGCTCTGAATCTCCTCTCTGCCTTGCACTTTCCCCTGCCCTTGCCGGCAGCTGCTACCCCAAGCATCCCACAGTGTGTTCCTCACACATATTATGCATGGAATTACCACTCTCTGCCCACGGATTTTTGTTAGTTTGGTCAGTAGAGCTTTTAGAAAAATATTTTGAGCTTGAATAACTTTAAAAAGGCATACATTCTTTAGTTTGCCACAGGCTCCCTTGGAATCCCTGCCTACCCTTACTCCACTTTGTATCTTTATGTCCCTTGCTTGGCCCCTGAGAGCATCGGAATTTATGCCTCTTGATTGAGAGCTGCGTTTACTTCCTGATAATTAAATCCTCACCATCAGGATCTAGAGCAAACATCACCAACCAATTTAAAATATGGCACGGCTTGCCCAGGAAGGTGGGCTGCTGCATCTGCTGGGCTCCCTCCCACTCTTCTCATTCCTCTATAACAGCACTGATGTAAGTATTATAATTAACATATAATTATGTTTATATCCTTCTACTCAAATCATATTGTCAGCTTCTTCAGAAGAAATCAAGCTTAAAATTGTCTATATACACACTGACAGGCAGAGTGCTGGACTCTGTAAACACTTGTTGGATAAATGAACAAGATGACCAAACCAAGTCTCAAGTCAGTTAAGCATATTCAATGGCACAGGCCTTGTAATTCACAATGCCTCAAGTTGAGTCCTGGTCTTCTAACTAAGACCAGGCTTTTCATAGGTCCCCATACTACCAGCGCCTCAGAAGCAAATGGGCAATCATTCCTTAGTTCTAGTTAACTGGCTCCACTGCATATAGCTGGTCCTCACATCAGTTCAGCTCAGTTCAGTTTGGTTGCTCAGTCATGTCCGACTCTTTGCGACCCCATGGACTGCAGCACGCCAGGCCTCCCTGTCCATCACCAACTCTTGGAGTTCACTCAATCCCACATCAGGTCCTCACATCAGGGAGTTCTCAAAGCTAGAACACTAATTAAGTTCATGTAATGTTTGTAGAGACACCAGCAATAAAATATAAGTCTTGCCAAGCATCCTCCTTCCTTCACCTTCTAAAGAGGAGTTTGGTTGTGGGTCTACAGAGGTATCTTCAAGGTCAATGGAATGAAACAGAAATGAAGAAACAAACCCAAAGAAGGAGGTAGATAGTCCTAAAAGAGCAACTGGAGTAACATGGGGTAGAACAGGCTGAGGAGTGAAGAACTGAAAAGATAGGAAGGGAAATAAGGGAAGCTACTTGGGTCCTGTGAGACTTGGTAAACTGCTCAAGAGAAGTTTTAGGAAATTTTGCTGCATATGGAGTTGTTTCATTTTCTGCTTCACCATTCCCCTGTAGAAGGCCTTGTCGAGGTCTCTGTGACCTCTCCTCCAAGCCCTAGAAGTCATATTTGTGTTTGTCTGGCATATGTCACAGGGCTGTGTTATGCAAAGCAACAGCATGCTCAGAGCCATTTGGTAACATATTTACTTATTGTTTCACATTCAAACTTACAAACAAAGTAGAGAGAAGGTGGAATGTGAGGCATATACTATCAAGGATGGATTAATGTAGTCTTCTTGAGGAACTGACCTTTTATCTTTATGAAATGGCCCCAATTATTTCTAGTAACTCTCCTTATCTTGAAGCCTTCTTTGTTTGAAATCATTAGAGCTAACCTATCCTTTTATGATTAGTGTTTGCATGGGCATTTTTTTCCATATTTTAACTTTCAATTTGTCTGTGTATTTGCTTTTAAAGTGAATCCCTTATAAACAGCAAATAATTTCCTTTTCATTTCTAATCCAGTCTTTAACTGAATTAGTCTTTAACCTTTAACTGAAGTTTTTGGTCCATTTACATTTAATATACTTACTGATTGGAAGGAAAGTTATGACCAGCCTAGATAGCATATTAAAGAGCAGGGACATTACTTTGCCAACCAAGGTCCGTCTAGTCAAGGCTATGGTTTTTCCCGTGGTCATGTATGGATGTGAGAGTTGGACTGTGAAGAAAGCTGATCGCCGAAGAATTGATGCTTTTGAACTGTGGTGCTGGAGAAGACTCTTGAGAGTCCCTTGGACTGCAAGGAGATCCAACCAGTCCATTCTAGAGGAGATCAATCCTGGGTGTTCATTGGAAGGACTGATGCTAAAGCTGAAACTCCAATACTTTGGCCACCTCATGCACAAGTTGACTCACTGGAAAAGACTCTGATGCTGGGAGGGACTGGGGGTAGAAGGAGACAGGGACGACAGAGAATGAGGTGGCTGGATGGCATCACCGACTCAATGGACATGAGTTTGAGTGAACTCCAGGAGTTGGTGATGGACAGGGAGGCCTGGCGTGCTGTGGTTCATGGGGTCGCTAAGAGTCGGACATGACTGAGCGACTGAACTGAACTGAACTGAACTGATATGGTTGAGGAGTGTAAGTCTACACCTTCCTGGTTTGTTTCTTTTTATGTGTTCTATCTGGTTTGTGTTCCTCCTTTTCTATCTCCTTTTCAATTAATTGAATAAATTTTTGTATTCCAGTTTTTTAACTTAAGAGTCATCTGATAGATATTAAACAGAAGTCCAGAGAAACCACCTGATTTGTTAAGTTTCTTCCAAAGTCAGAAGAGATATTACAAAAAAAAAAAAAAATTCTTTCAGATGTTAAGAAAGAGCTCTCTGAAGATAAAATAGAAGAGCTAAGATCTTCCAGGATGCTAATAAATAAATTGCAAGCAAGGTGAATTACAGAAAAAAAATCTTTGCAAAACCAAACTTTTCAACCTTGAAAAATGTTGCTCTTCAGTTTGATGGGATTTGTAAACCATTTTTATCATCCCCTACCTCTCTGCTCCTCTATCTGAAGTAGGAACAAATAAAGTAATGTCTGAAATTCCTGTGTAGTACACACAGAAACATCACTATTTCTTTCACCAGCTTTCTCCAGTTCATTCATTGTTTAATCAGCTTAAGATCATAGCAGAGATACTCTGATCCCACGTTTCTTGAAGTCTTTCACTTGATAACTGTGTCCTCCCTCCTTAGATACCACACAGCTACATAAAGAAAAAGCACTTTTACATCATAACTGAAATTATGTCTCAGATTTGGCTCAAAGAGGTGGGGAGAAATACTTGGAAAGGCAGGAGTTGACAAATCATTCAAATCAGACAATAGCCAGCTGAGGGCATGAATGGAATATGCACATTTAAGGATGTTTGGTTAAATAAATCAGCAATATACTGATGGTCTAGTATGCTTGACTTCCTCTATCTCTGCCATCAACTGACTGTTTAACTGCCCAGAGCATTCAAAGTTTCTGGTTCTTTAATTTTTCAACTATACTTTATGCTCACACATCAGAGTACTTAACATTGTGTTACAGCGTTAATTCTCCCTGAATTGATTTATAGATTCAGGCAATCTCATTAAAACCTCAGCAAGTATTTCTATAAAAATTGACAAGTTGATTTAAAAAATGGAAATGCAAATGACCTAATACAGCCAAAACAGCACAAAAAAAGAAGAAAAGATCTGGAGGAGTCAAACATTTACTTGAAATCAGTGTGATGTTGGCATAATGGTATACTACTTAATATATACATCAAGGGAACAGAAGAGAGGCCATAAAGTTACAAATAAACTTATAAATATTTAGAGAGAATATATGTAATGTATATGTCTGTGTGTGTATACACATGCACCAAGATAATTAAACAAGGAAAGGATAATTTTCAGCAAGGGGCCTGAACAATTGTATATCCATATTTTAAAAAAGTAAAACTGAGGCTTATGTCACACCACATATAAAAATTGCGAACTAAGGCAATGGTTTTAGTTTTCCAGAATGCCATGAGGTTTGGTAATCCAAAGACAAATGATCTCTCCAGAAGCTTTGGCATGATTTCTAGTGGATCTCCCAACAATTCTGTTCAGGGTAAATGAACACTACAATGAGTCCAGTGCCCTTCCTAGAGAAACTAATTTCTATAAGAGCGTCAGTGGAGATTCTATTTTTTATGCTACATACTTTTTACCCTTAGGATAAAGAAAAATGTCATTGTTATTGAGAGAAAATTCTTTGCAATTTCACGGACTCTGATTATTAAACCCACATTTGCTATATATTCCATCATCATAGTCTATAGAAGCAGTGAAAAGCTTTAGAAGTGTTTGAGTTTTAATGTTATTTTTGTTACCTTCATAAAACTAGTAATTTAGGATAGTTTGGCACCCAAACAAGCTGACAGCTATTGACATTGTAGATTTAAAAAATGTTGCACTTAGTGCAGTTAAAAATCATCCCAGCATGTTAATTTTGTTGAATGACCATTCTGGTGTGCTTGACTATGCAAGTCATTAGCTTTTTTATTGCCATAGTCTATCTAGAGAAAAATAATTTTTTTTTCAATTACCGTTACGAAAAAACAGACTGATTTGTTAACTTCATGCAAGGCAGTAAGACACAGTCATGGATCAATGATTTAAAAAAACACTGACAAATGTTAACAACCATTTGTTAGGACATTCCTGTGTTTTTGATACTGTTTTGAATATGAAATCTAAAAATGAGTAAAACATATTCTTTTAGGTAGGACTCCAGACTTGTGTCTGCTGAGTTTTGGTGAAATGTACCTGGATTCGATTAGATTAATTCTGTAATTGCGTCAGTTTTCTATTCAGGCTCTAACAGTGCAATCTTGATCTGACAGACAAAGAAGTGAACTGGGAATCAGATCATCTAATAAGGAGTTTGTATGACTTTCTTGTCACATCACATTACCTGCACCCTGACTAGAATGTGGGGCCATTTACTGAGAAAATAACATCACTTATCTCTGAGCCATTAACAAAGTACCTGTCCCTGGGGAGGTACTAAACTAACACTATTGAATGAATGAATACTACACTGTAACTGCAGCCATCTAAGAAGATATGGGTGTGGTTCTTAATCTTTTCTGATTCATGAACTCCTTTGAGAACTAGGGGCAAGAAAAAACAATTTTTTTTGCCAGAGATAAATGCATGAATAATACAATGTTAGGTAGGTTATTCAAAGAGTACCCTGAAGTTCATTTCTGGTGTACATATTAATAATTTTATACAGAATTTATAAAATGACTAAAGTCTTTCTATTAACTGAAAGTGAAAGTGAAACTGTTAGTCACTTAGTCGTGTCCATCTCTTTGTGACCCCATGGACTGTATCCCACCAGGCTCCTCTGTCCATGGGATTCTCCAGGCAAGAATATTGGAGTGGGTTGCCATTTCCTCCTCCAGGGGATCTTCCCAACCCAGGTCTCCCACATTGCAGGCACACTCTACTGACTGAGCCACCAGAGAAAACTTCTATTAACTATTAATCTGCTATTTAACCTTCTGATTTACATATTCATAGTTGCATTTAGCCTGTTAGAGATCTTAAAATCTTTTTTGGAATAAAAAGTGCTCTAGGAGGATACTGTCCAAATTATATTGTTTATATTTCCAGCTCTCTCATTAACCAGTTGTGTGGTTTTGGATAAATTCCATAGTCTGTAAATGAAGGAGGTTGAACTAGATGATTTCTAAAGTTCCTTATGACTCTGAAATTCTCAGCTCCAAAGCACTGGAATTTCCCTGATGAAGGAAGAGATGTGTCCAATGTAAATATGCTTCAATGGGGAAGCACTGAACATCATAAATATTCAATGATTTTTAAAAATATTTTTATAGCAAACTCTTTGCAGATACCTGCAGGAGTCCAAGGATCAGATCAATAGCTTAGATATGTATCAATTTTCAGGATTCTTCAGATTTCCATTGTGTAAGGGAGCGAATACTCTCTCTCCCCAGTGGCTATTTGACTTTTAACATAATCTATGGTCACAAAGCGGAGAAGGCAATGGCAAGCCACTCCAGTACTCTTGCCTAGAAAATCCCATGGATGGAGGAGCCTGGTAGGCTACAGTCCGTGGGGTCACTAAGGGTCGGACACGACTGAGCGACTTTACTTTCACTTTTCACTTTCACACATTGGAGAAGGAAATGGCAACCCACTCCAGTGTTCTTGCCTGGAGAATCCCACGGACGGGGGAGCCTGGTGGGCTTCCATCTATGGGGTCACACAGAGTCGGACACGACTGAAGTGACTTAGCAGCAGCAGCAGCAGCATGGTCACAAAGAGTCACACACGACTGAACATGCATGCATATCCTGGGAACACCTTGTCAAAATTACTTCTGAATCCCAAGTCTAACATAATGCATGTGCTGTGGAAATAAGATTTGAGCAAGAACAATCACAAGAGCTGATGATAGTATTCAAAATATAGCATACTTCCTGTGAGACTTGTCTTTTCATGGTATCAGATACAATATTTTGGGACATCAGTTCATGCAGTACTATATGCTGTTAAATTCATTTTTCTAAAATGCCACTTACATTATTTTTCTCCTCAACTCCAAAATCCTGTCTTACCACTCTCCCATGGGGTAAAGTCCTAAGTTTTATTTGTGCACATGAAACCCACCCACCATCTGGCCCCAGTGGACATTAGCTCTCCCTATTCTCCCTAAACAGCATTCTATTTTAAACAAGTTAATCAGCCACATCCTGCCAGTATCTTCAAACCTGACTCTCTCCATACCATGCTCAGGTTATGATACTTTCTTGTAGTCAAAGTCCTCTTAAGCATAAAGCTCCCTTTTCACTAGTAGTAAACAAGGAAATTTGACCCTCTTGACAGTCCCTTGGACTGCGAGGAGATCCAACCAGTCCATTCTAAAGGAGATCAATCCTGGGTGTTCATTGGAAGGACTGATGC